>NW_027315731.1:0-55000 GCF_026437365.1 Eucyclogobius newberryi | reverse complement strand
TGGTAGAACAGAAGAGGGAGAAGCGTGGTTAAAGTCACCAGAGATGAGGAAGAGAGCCTGTGGATGCTGTGTTTGCAGCCTACAAGTGCAGGAGAGCAGTGCTTCACAAGCATTTTCAGCATTGGCAGACGGGGCCACATAGACTGCGATCAAAATCACATGTGAGAACTCCCGGGGCAGATAGTATGGCCTCATGCCAATAGCCAATAGTTCAATATCCTTGTTACATAGCTGCTCCCTCACTGTGCAGTGTTCGGGTTTGGACCAGCTCGTGTTCACATACACCGCCAGACCGCCTCCTCTTTTCTTCAAGCATTCTTTCGTTCTGTCCGCCCGCAGCAGATGAAAATTGTCCAAACCTACAATAGAGTCTGGCATTTCTGCTGTTAACCAGGTCTCTGTGAAAATCAAAACGCTGCTGTCCTTATAAATCCTCTGGGACCGCATGAGGCTCGCTATTTCCGTCATTTTATTTTGAAGGGACCTCACGTTACCCATGACTACGGTGAGGACTACGACAAAGTCTGAGGAATAAAGATAAAACAACAACAACAACAACAACAACCTTGCTCAACACCCGGTCTGGAGAGACGGGAGATGGCGGAGGAGAGTGGATCGGGGATGGAAGACGTTCTGGACGGCGTGGAGGAGCAGCCTTTTCTGCCTGCACGTGCCCGGAAACGTAAAAAGTCCCTTAGCTCGTCCGAGGGTTCTGGGAATGAACAGCAGGATGAGGCTGAAGCTATTGATGTCCGGGGTGAGAGCAGAGACTGTAAGGTGATCATAAAGCTTGCACAGGATAGTGCATCCTTTAAGGAGTGGAATTCAGTGGCATTGTCAAAGAGCCTAACTGTAGCTGTGGGAGTGATCAAGAGTGCGAGTGTCCTTAGAGATGGCTCGCTGCTGGTCGTGTGCAAGGACGCGGCTCAGCAACGGAAGGCGATTGGTACTAAACGTCTGGGTGGAAAGGACATTCTTGTGTCTAATGCTGAAAGAAACACGGTCAGAGGAGTTATCGTAGGTGTCCCTACGGCGACGTCTGTGGATGAAGTTAAGGAGAATTTGACGGGAGTTACGGTGGTGGACGCTAGGCGTTTGAAGGTGACCCGGTTTGGGGTAAGATGTGACAGCTTGTCGGTAATGGTAACACTTGAAGGGAGGTGCCTGCCTAGTAAGGTGTTCATTGGGTACATGTGCTATAGCATCAGGCCATATGTTCCGCCGCCCCTGCGTTGCTTTAAGTGCCAGCGCTTTGGGCATATTGCAGCGGTCTGTAGAGGGAGGCAAAGGTGTGGTAAATGTGCAGGAGATCATGAGTATGGGAAGTGTGACGTGGGTGCAAAACTGAAGTGCTGTAACTGTGGGGAAGAACATAGCTCTGCCTACGGGGGATGCAAGTTTAGCAAAAGAGCTGCTGAGGTGCAGAAAATAAAGGTCTCTCAAGGTATATCCTATGCAGATGCAGTCAAGAAAGTTTCAAGTAACGAGTTTAGAGTAAATACAGAGAGAGGAGCCAGCGCTGCTCACAGCCAGGGCGAAATGAGAGAGGCCAGCGTGGCTCCCAAGAAGTGTGAAGGTTTCAAGAGTGGAGGTCCCAAGTGTGCAGGTTCCAGAATTAATGAGAATACCCTGGTTGTGGATAGAGAGGATTTTGTACTCTTTATGGTGGATGTTGTAAACTGTGCTGCTCAGACTCAAAGCAGAACTGAAAGGATCAGGATCATTGCTAAAGCTGCAGAGAGATTCCTTGGAACAAAGGAGCTTGATTGGGCAGATATAGAAAACAGGCTAAAGGCGCTAAATGGGAGTCGGAGTGATGGGGGTCTGCTTGTGGGGAGTCAGAGTGATCAGAGTGACGAGATGGGGGTGGGGGTGGTCTCCTGTCCTCGCCCAGTCTCGTAGACGCACGGCTACCAAGCGGCGACATCAGTGGACATATTAAAGCCTATAGAATGAAGCCTGAAGAATAAAGCTGTACGGTGGAAGCACCGAACGTCAAAGAAGGAGAGGAAGATGAAGAAGAGTCTCCCTGGAATAAAGCCGGTCACAAAGACATATCATGACCTCATGGGCTTTGTAACACCAAAGCAATGGAAGGAGTGCTTTTACGGACTACGACAGAGTCTGAGGACTACGACAAGGTCTGAGGAGTGGAGTCTGGCGGTGGTGCAGCACTTGGATGCCAGCCGCCGTAGAGCAACAACAACAACAACAACTACGACAAAGTCTGAGGAATAAAGTCTGGCGGTAATGCAACACTTGGATGCCAACCGCCATAAAACAACAACAACAACAACAACATCCATGGTACTACGACAAAGTCTGAGGAATAAAGTCTGGCGGTAATGCAACACTTGGATGCCAACCGCCATAAAACAACAACAACAACAACAACAACAACAACAACAACAACGGACTACGACAGAGTCTGAGGACTATGTCAAAGTCTGAGGAATAAAGGCTGGCGGTAATGCAACACTTGGATGCCAACCGCCATAAAACAACAACAACAACAACAACAACAACAACAACCGACTTCCTGTTTGTCCCTCTCTTCTCTCGGAGTTTACGTCCAGCCCGTCTGCCTCGTTGCGTTTTCCTTAGGATGTCCGCCGGGATAACGTGACGATCTCCAGGTAAGACGACTGTTCTCCGCAGTTTCATGAGTTCCTCCTTTGTGTAAACGCGGTACGGCGCCGGCCAGGGGGCGGGGCCGGAGCCGGGGGACTCAGAGCCAAGGCACATCGCAACGACACGACGAAAACACTCAATCCAGCCGAATAAAGTCAAAACAAGTTAATTTAAAGCGATTCCAGTGCGTGTCCCGATCGTTCGTGAAGTTCCTCTTTCATATAAACGTGTACCGACGACACGCCGTACTTTAGCGCGGCCGGAGGGCGCATATATATATATATATATATATATATATATATATATATATATATATATATATATATATATATATATATATATATATATATATATATATATATATATATATATATATATATATATATATATATATATATATATACACACACATACACATACACACACACATACACATACACATACACATACACATACACATACACATACACATACACATACACACACATACACACACACACACACACACACACACTTCTGTTTAGATTGGCCTAACCACTGCTGCATTGTCCATGTTTGATTGTGCATGAGCAAATTGTGTGTTGTTGTGAAGTGCTTCAGGTTTATATTAACCTTAATTCAATGTGTACTCTGGCCTGACAGAAACAAAACAAGAAAGTCATCATTAAAAACAATGTAATGACGGAAAATGCAACTGGAATGGTGGTGCGTCACGACCAGTTTGACCTGGAATTCTCCTGCTTCTACACCCAGCCTGAAGTCAAGTCCATGGCTCTGAAGATCAAAGACAGGTGGGTGCAAGATTGTAGCTAATGCACAGATGGCTTATACCAAGCATGTCAACCCTTTATTTGTAACAAAAAGGCCAATTCCTGATAAATAAGGCAATTTTATCAAGGCATGAAAAAAGCAAAATTGGTGTTGCTCAATGTTTTGCAATGACATAATCACAATTTATTTTTTGGACGCGCGTCCAGGGCGTTTGCCTTCAAATGTACAAGACCCGTAATAGTTAGCACCCGGCTTGTTCTGGTTGGGTCAAAAGTGTGGATTTTTACATCCCGTTCCATCCATTCTATATGTGGAATTAGCCTAAAATAAATAGCTTAGAATAATTTAATATTTAATTAACACACTTACAAGTTACGGGGTGCACGGTGGCAAAGGCGGTTAGCGCTCTTGCCTCCCAAGAAGGAGATCATGGGTTCGATTCCCGGACCAGACCAACATAACATGATCTCTCTGGGTGGAGTCTGCATGTTCTCCCCGTGTTACCGTGGGTTCTCTCCGGGTTCTCCGGCTTCCTCCCACCATCCAAAGACATGCATGTGTTAGGTAAAAATTGGTAACTCTAAATTGGCCCTAGTGAATGAATGTGAGCGTGAACTGTCTGTCTGTCATGTCTATGTCTCTGTGTTAGCCCTGCGACAAGTTGGCCACTGTCCAGGGTGTACCCCGCCTAAGGCCCGAAGTCACTGGGATAGGCTCCAGTCACCCGCGACCCCGAAAGGGAACAAGCGGTAGAAAATGGATGGACTTACAAGTTACAGTTACAGCTGGATGATCATCTAAACATACAAACATCATCTTTAAATACTTCAACGGGGGAAACCTATGTGTTTAAAAAAGATGGTGTGTTTTTCTCTAAGCTAATGCTAACAAAAATGAAATAGAATGAATCATGCTAAAGTAACACTACAAACTGGACTGACCCGTTTAAAAAAAACAATTGGCATTTAATGTACTTTTATTAAAGGTTGAATGGGCGATTTTTTTGGCCCAAATCTGAGTCTTATTTCTTCGTGGCGTGGACTGCTTATTAGTCCTGCCACGTATCAATCATAAAACGCACCTACTGCTCACCTGCAGCCGCGTCCGGCTCATCCCCATGAGAGCAGCACGTTTCCGCGTGTCTAAGCGCATTGATCTATCATAATATAGTTCCCTCAGTGTACGGGACAAAATTAAGACGGATTCCTCAAAAAATGCTATGGCATTCTCTGGGAGATCGAAATCATTCTGTGCCCGGCATCTGCAGTACCACAGAGTGGCCACTAATCAAACTGGCATGCTGACAAGCCAGGGGATGTCTTATCCAGTTCATGTTATAGATGTCTTACAATTACCTGTATTGCTAGTTCCGTGGTGCAGAAAATACAGGCTGGAGCATGGAACTACAGCCTGTCTATGAAGACTTACCTGGACATGGGTCGCACCAAACCCATCACCCAAAACACGGAGCTCCAGCTGGACCAGAGAGTATGGGTGGAACTAAAGGCCACAGGACTGGACTCCAACCTCCTCTCCCTGGTAACAGAATCCTGCTGGGCCACCAAAGAGCCCACCTTTAACGCTTCCCTCCGATACAACCTCATCCAGAACAGGTAAGAAAACCATAGTCCTGACCTCAAATCATAGCCCTGGTTTTTTGGGGTTCACTCTTGCTTCATGACGGATTGAAAATGGAATTATGGAGTTAATCAATAATTAAATATTAAAGTAGCTTTGAAAGTGATTAACTATATATCTTCCTGTTTCAAGACATTTTACTGCAGAATTGTTTGCCACTCCAATAGTAAAATGAACAAAGTCCATACCTAATTGTTATAAATGTCATACATTTAATTAGTCAGAAATGTCATGAGTATCAAGAATTAAACTTGCCCAAACTTTAATAACATTCTGTATTTTTGAACACAGTTGTTCAAACCCTGCAGACAAAACAATAGAGATGAAAGGAAACGGTCGCTCAACATGGAACTACTTTGCTTTTAACGTATTCAAGTTCTCCGGCGACACCTCTGACGTATATCTCCACTGCAAAGTCGAGCTCTGTGTGAAAAGCAAGGACTTATGCACCCAGGTATCTACAACCTACTACACATGTACTTTACTTCTACTTGTAGGTTGCATTCTAGAATTTTATGTTTCCAGTAGCATATCTACAATACAGTTAGACTCTAGTATCGCAGTAAATGTCTTACCATGAAAATAATAATGTGATAATATCATAGTTATTTGCATCGTTACAACCCCAGTAATTACAGATATTCATATCCACAAGCAAGACAAAAAAAATACAAATTCTACAGTGAAATTCTGATCTGCTTTCCAGCTCAAGAATGTTGTTAAATGAATTAATAGAAATGTATTTCATAATGTATTTAAAATTTTGTGCAAAACATCCCGACGAGGATAATTTTGCAGTATCAGCAAAGGGGTCACTATTATCATTGTGTGTTGTATACTGATACATGCATTTAAGTACTATTCTGTTTTTAACGCCAGGTTTGCGGTGGTAAGAGCAGGAGGCGTCGCAGAATGGCAAGTCTCTACAATGAAGAGCTGACTTCGGCTTTCATCTCAATGGCCTGGGGCAACTAGGTAAGGATAACGTACACTTACAGCCTGACCTTGATAACTAACCAGAGGTGGGTCTGGTTAGTACTTTGATGGGAGACTACTGAGAATACCAAGTGCCACGGTGGGGCAGCATTGGCTCCACGGTGCATACTGTCACCCACTTTACCCTAGTACGAACATGATGTGGCAGAGGGGCTTCAGTCTAACCCGGGATCCAGTAGTAATATGTGGCAATCGAGTGTGAAGAGAAGGAATATTGCAGTATGAAGTATCTTTGAGTGTCCAAAAAATGGCTATATTATTATTAGTAGTAGTAGTATTTCAAAGTCTTCTCAACAATTGTGCTGGTTTATTCACGAGAGCCTACAATCAGGGTCTTATCTGGGCTCAGAACCTGTCAAAGTATGTGGGCAGTCTCTTGCTTATTATTATGACTATAAATACTTATATTATGTTATTATTGTAGATATTTTGAGTCAATATGGCATTATAGTAGGTAGTAGTAATAGTAATAGTAATAGTAGTAGTAATAGTAATAGTAGTAGATTTCAATAAATAAAAAAGCAAATACACAAAATGATAAATAGACACATAATAATGGTTGGAACAATAAAAAAAACATCCAAACTGACATGTTTACTTCATGTCATATTCAACATTAAAGCTGGCCACATCGCAGCCTTGTTTTTTACAGCAGAACTAAGTAACACTGGTGATAGAGCGCCCCCTGCAGCTCCCTTGTGAAAATACATGGTCAGAAAATAGACGCAAAAGCTTTTCCCTCCACTTTTTCCCTGTCTTTCTTTATCCTAATAAGACATATGTCGTATAATCACATACAAAAACATTTCACATTGCCTAATATGAAAAAATAGCCTCGGTTTCTCAGGAGAGTTTTCTGCACAGTAACAGCAGGGGGCAACGGCGGACACTTCAAACGACCCGAAAATACATATTTAACCATCACAGGGACTTACAAAGCTGTTCAATACTGCTTTAAATCTATACCTTTTTTGTATATTGAGATCCAGTTACCAAAGTTAAACCAAATCATGTACAAACACATTTTTGTTTAATATCAGGTAATAAACATCACATCCCAACCTCTTGACTAATTTTTTTTAACCGGTGACCAAATGTCCTTAATGTTTTGGTTGGGAGCATCAAGATCCTTCAGTTTGACTGGTAATGTATTAGGTATAGTAATGTAATAGCCAAACAGGAAGTCCACACACATTCAACAATGTTAGGCAAATGGTAATAACCTTTGAGATTATGCCCAAGGATTCTTACCTCTCATTCTATGACTAGTCTCAAACTCAGACCTAATATGGTGCATTATGGTCTGAGCTGACATTAACTTTGCCTTTTGTTATCTTCAGGTATGACGAAGGACTAAAGGACCATCACACCAGCGTGTCTGCCCTCTTGGAGAACCCAAATGATCAATTATAAATGTTTATTCAAAATAGACATTGTGTACTTGACAGTGGCAGAAGACGTTTGATTGAGATAACGTGAGATGTTGATTGCCATGTTCTACTTTAATTAACTGCTTCTAAGCCCTTAAGTGTTGGTTTTGTGTTAATAAAGTTGTTTAACAATGGGTTTCTGGACCTTTGGGAAATCAATTCAGGCTTCAAGTTGAGTACATACAAAATTAAATGAAAACCGTTTAGATTGCAGCCCCTGATTCCGATAATAGATTTGACCTTTATTTCATTAGAAAGTCCTTTGAGATTGAATCTCTAAAATCTCGAGACCTGGCGAAAAGACACCTCAGTAGACAATCAACAAGAATAAAAATGATGACAGGCCTGTTGATTTCCCTCTCTCAGAGGGGTCCTGCCTGACCATACATCAGCATGGACATCCCCACTCTCACAGTCATCCATCAGCCACTACCAACACAAGAGATGACTGCAGCAATACTAGGCTCTGATGTACTGCACACTCGTCTCTCCCAGACTTACATGAACGTGACATGTTTTACCTTAATGATTAACTTTAGGTCATAGGGGAAATATTGATGAACATGAGTTTTCCTTTATTTATTTACCCAATAACAATAATCAGATGTCATTCATTGCAATCCATCAAAGGCGTGCTAAAACATGTCTTGACTGAGGTTTAACTATAATAAAAAGTGAAAAAATATAACTTCAACGTTTACATGAGGAGTTAATATTTTGAAAAAAGTCTTTTTGCAACTTTAAAAAAATAGTTAATAGTAAGTTATTTTTTTCTAAACTTTGAAGAGAAAAGGGTTGACCCTCTACATCATTTGAGGAGACTTGCACATTTACATAAAAAGCACTGTTTTATCACCTGGATCTCAGGTAAATACTGATATCTGATCAAAGGCAACCAATGACAGCTGTTGAAAGAAGAGCTTCTTTCATTGTTTTTGCACCATGTTAAATGGCTTAGGGTAAGATGCCAAACTGCTTTGATCCCGTTGCTGTCACTGTATTGTACAATTGCATGCATTTCATAATTTAATCGAATATTTTATAGTTTTTATTTATTGGTTCACACTTCTATGATAAGCCTTTTTATTATTATATCATATTGGCTCTGAGCACCATTAGAGCACCTGTTTTAGGATCATATTGCTTGATGTTACATTTTGCTACTATTTGCTATTTAGATGTAATGTATATTATATGTATGGGATGCCCTACCCATCTACCTTTCACTAGAAAACAAATCTACCTAAAGTCACCTTGAATCCTGAACCTCG
The DNA here is from genome assembly GCF_026437365.1 of Eucyclogobius newberryi. Classification (NCBI taxonomy): domain Eukaryota; kingdom Metazoa; phylum Chordata; class Actinopteri; order Gobiiformes; family Gobiidae; genus Eucyclogobius; species Eucyclogobius newberryi. Next base: position 46,263 of record NW_027315731.1, on the reverse strand, counting down.
ATTCCAACCTGACCCAACAAATATCAGTTGATTGCAGGCTTCTGTCCAGGGTGTGCCCCCACCTAAGGCCCAAAGTCACTGAGATAAGCTCCAGTCACCAGCGACCCCGAACGGGAACAAGCAGTAGAAAAGAATGAATGTGATGATGAGATGATGGATCAGCACATAAGCTTCGTCTGTTTCTCCCTGGGTAAACATTAGAATATGAATTGTGCAGCAGACAGAGGCCCAAAGCCCTTATTGTGGCTGAGCAACAGAAGTATGGAGTATAGATATAGAGTAGTCCCCAGGGGACAAAACAGAAGGAAAGCAAGCGTGGGCAGTGAAAAGCCAGCATGGAGTAATGTCGGTCTGGCTTTAATGAAAGTTTGAATGAAATTAAAATCTGATAGCATGGGAGAAGAAAAGGAACAATCCAAGAAAACACCAAATAAATACATTGTAAAATATAATGTTTTCACCCATCAGAACCCAAAACATGTCATTGTCATGTGGCATGTCAGGGGTGTTTTAACTGGAATTACTGTTAAAATCCAAATCAGAAGACGCCACCTGAGCATGAATGGGCCCAGGACCATATAGAAAACATTAAAAGGTGCACGGATTCGTTGTTGACACGAGGCACAGACATTTTTAATACCAGATATGATTTATTTATAAATAACTTATTCCTCTGAACAATAAATTCCGTAATAAAAACATTAAGTCTCAGTGAAATTCCACAATCATTGTCCATAAAAACAATCACACTTTTGTTCAGGTTAAGAAAAAAAGGCGAGGTGGCGGAGCATTCTTGTCCCATCCCCCATGACCTAAAAGTTAAAGCTGGTTAGTTTTAAAGATGGAGCAGATATGGGCCAAAAAAGCAGCGTTCCTTTTACCTACTGCTGGGAAACCTTCTGCTGCGCACCCTTGACGGGCAGCGGACGTGGCTAGTACAGACGGCTACACATAGATGGGACCCCAGCTTCTAGAACAACCAGTCGTCAAAGCGCAAACCAGGAGTTCCCCATAGGCACTAGCACAACATAAATTAGTGGCGGTAGAATTAAAAGATTGTCATGGAAAATGCCAAAACTACCTGAGGACAGGAGAACAGGGCGTCGACACGGCCCAATCTGAGGCGGAAGTGGGAGTAGCAGAGGAAGAGGAAGTGGCAGAGGGGTTTTTATAGAGTGGAGTGACACCTGCTGGCCAATTTGATTAAAGACCATCCACACTATCACAGTCAGTAAACAACTTTCACAAATGCAAAATGGGAAAATATAAATTATGATTAATAAAAGTGGCTAAAGTCCAGGATGAGACAGGTCGGCTGGGGTCCGACCTGCTCGTCCCTGAGTTCTGGAGATGTACAGGTCCTGCAGCCTTCCATTTCCCACTCCACCTTCTCTGAAGAACGCACAAGGACCTGCAGCGCGTTAAACCACCACCAGCGAGCACTGCTGGTGATAGTTTTCACTAGAGTTGATTTACCAGTATGAGCACGAATGACTCGGCTTTATGAACTTTAGCGTCAGAAACATAAATAGTTCATAACGCTGTTTTATCACAAGCTGCGGCTTTGAACAGTTCTAAAGTCTTATTTGTGCTTTAGTCATACTCCATCCAGCTGGATCGAGTCCCAGGACTCCTCAGTAAATGGTGAAGTGGATTCCAGCCAAAGGATAGGACACAGACATTAAACGCTCTGCCAGAAAGCACACTCAGAGTGGCACTGTTTGCAAAGAAGGAAGTGGGAACATGGACTGAGGCCAGAAGAGCTCACATAAAGGAGGACAGTGGGGTGTTTTGCAGGGAGAAGAACACAGCTGGACCTGTAAAGAAGAAGGAAACCAACAAGATGGCTCAGAAGATCCGTTCCATCTGAGATCATTCTACAGGAGGGGGTGAAAGCAGATGGCATACAGTAACTTATTATTTATTTTCTTCTTCTGTTTCTGCGTCCCTTCCAACCACCAATGGATTTCAAAATCATTGTTTGGATTACTACCTACCTAAACTTTTTCTACCACATTCATACTACTTACATAGGCCTACCTACCATAATGTGGTTTTACTTTTGGAGCAAAGGGCCCCTGTTTCAGCATTTATGGAGCAACTTACCATCACAGAACATTAACCGCAATTTGACTTCATTTTTCTGCCTTTCAATGGTCTCAGTGGATGTTGGAAGTTGTGCTGAAAAATAATCTGTGGTTTTCTTGTTTGATGACATTTGCATGTCTGTTTCCTCATCTGTTGAAAACCTCTTTCATTCCAGTCGTAAGGTCGACAGATCAGAGGAGCTGGACCAGCCTGGTTGCTGGGTCTACTTTTATGCGAGTTAATACACACTATATTTGTATCCTATTGTGTTTTAGCTTTAGCTGACAGAATATTTAAATGTTTTGACTGGCCTGCAGCTGGCTTAGGCTGTTTAGTTCTAATAAATATAAATTGAGTAACAGTAAAAACTTTTCTCAAAAGTAAGCTAAACTACTGAACTTTCAAATAAACATCTTTGAATTTTGATTCAACACTGAGCTTCAGTGTTGTTTTTGATCTTGTGCTCACATTTATTTGCACAAAAGCATGAGAGAGGAAGTGAAAGGTCAGGTTTGTTCTTTTGAGTCAATTCATCAGGTCACACGTCATCATGTGGCAGTTTGAATAAGCACCGCCACCTTATCATCTGTGAAACAGATAAACTGTCAGAAATGAAGGCAGTTCAAGAACAGAAGCGGAGCAACTTCAGCATAAACGAGGATTTCACTCAGACGGAGCCAAAACATAATTCCCCCATTTAGTCTGAAGATAAAATGAATAAAAAGGAGACAGGGCCAAAGCAAAAAGAGAATAGTTGATGTCACTGTCGTTACAGCTTTAAATGCCCCCGCCCCCTCCAGCTCCCGCTCCGCGCGTGCTCCGTACGCGCGCCGCCGCTCATTGGCTCCGCGCTGATCGGTCAGCTCAGGGACGGAGCGCGCTCAGGAGCAGCAGGGCAACATGTTTACGGCCACCGACACCGCTAATACCGCTCATCACAGCCTCTAGCCACACTCCAAACCAGGGCTTCCGGGACACGTTACCGAGGTGTGGCGGGGAAGATGTTGTGTCGTTGGGCAAAGCCACTGGGGAAGGCTTTCATAACGCGCGGATCGTCTTCATTCCAAGTCAAAGCAAATACACTGAGTGACGTGACTTTGACGTTATACAAGGTGCACGCGCGCGGGGCTGTGTGTGTAGCCGCGTTCAGAGGACACGTAACCCGCGCGCGTCCCGCAGAAGGACAGGAAAAGGACCTCTATTTGAAGCCGGAGTGGGACTCGTCGCGCGCGCCCACGTCACACTGGGACAGAAGAGCTACAATCGCTACATCTCTGTCTAAAAGTGTCCGGAGTCGCGGCGGGAAAGGGCACGTCCTCGCGCCTCCTCCGCCCGGCTCCGGTTACGGGCGTCGCGTTACCGGAGACGGGCTGGTGGGCGATGCGTGTGTGCCGGGGCCGTTCGGTCGGCTCCGCTCCCCGGGAACCATGCCGACCAGAGCCGCCTCCACCGCCGCCGCGAAGCAACGCGAGGCCGGCGACGAGCAGCACAAAGGGGTAAATGAATCCATTCAGGTCCCGTGTTTACCTTCGCCCCGCGGCCGAGGGGAAACGGCGCACAGCCGCACTCCAGTGTGTGCTCACGGGGCGCAACCGGTGCTGCGCCGCGTGGGCTCCGGTTTGTGTGGAACTAGTCGTGAAAAATGCATGAAATGTCACGTGGGAAGAGCTGCGAGTGTAAATAGTGTAAACAGTGTAAATAGTGTAAACAGTGGTTAGAATGGGACAGAGGGACGTGCTCCGTGGATACTTTTGTGCTAAACACGCGCTACTGTTGTACTTTTGGTTAAACTGTCTCAAAAGTAAAATGTGTAGTTCAAGGGGGTTGGATCTCTGGGAAAGTACAGGTTGCGCGCTCTAAAGTGGTTTATTTTTATTGAATTTTTCTGTTAACATAAAAACAACATATAATTTACTACTTTTACTACTTAAGTGAATCAATAAGACTCATAATAACAGCCTAACTGAACTCATATTCTCAGCTCTTTGGTCACGTGTCACAGAGCTCGTGCTGACTCATCTTTCCCGTTGTATTGACTCCATATGTTAAAACCTGATGTGACTAAACTAAACTCACCTGCGGCTGCAAACACATTTTACACTCGGTCTGCAGTGACCTAGAGGCCGAGGGTACCGGGCGGTCTGAGAATCGAACTTTCGATCTTTATGCTGTGAGACAGAAGTGCATCCAAAATAATGCGCTTATTTATCTTATCTTAGGCCTTTAAATGTTCTCCAGTCATGGTTTGTCACAATAGGAACTTGAATTGTGACGTCTCAGTCTCACAACATTGCAGGTCTGTAATAAACGCATCTAAATTAAGCCCCTGGTTTTTCGTGTATTGTGGAAAAATGTCCCCAGGGCCTAACAATAACACCGTCTACTTTTCTGCTCCACACTAAGACCGCCAGTCCTGCCCTCGTCTCCTCTTTGCACCCCATGTTCTTCCTCTCTTCGCCCCTGACTTCGCCGGTGACTTTGCCTTTCCGCACGTGTTTTCATTGCGGTGAAAAGCTGTGATGGGACACAGCGAGAGCCACTGTTCCCTGGTGCCGCTGACCCTCCCACAGCGCCTCCTGCTGCTTACACTTCTGTCAGGACGTTCCCCGCCTCCGGAGCAGCGGTGGCACGGCCCCTCGCCCCCCGCTCACGCGCCCTCCCGTTGTCCATTGTTGGGCATCCAGTGACCACCGTCGGCCACATTTGGATTACGAGAGGAGGAAAAGAGCCGCTTGTTTTGTTTCCCCTTTTCTGGGTCGGCGCACTTAACTGACCGTTTGACCTCAGTTTTAAAAAGGGGAAAGTAATTAAATGAACCGGCCATAATCCCAGAGTCACATTTGGGAGGAGACCGTGTTTTGGCTGTAGCTGCTTAAGAAAAGTAATGATCGGGCTGTAACTAACACAATGGATTACTCTAAGGTTAGTTTAATTAGTGTAGTGACTCATTGTTTGAGAGATTTGGCCTTGAAGATGTGTTTTTTATGACCAAGATGGAGAGCGGTAAAGCCTCCGATCCAGGACTGGACCTGAAATTGTCACGAATGTTTTGTGTTCATGTTCATTTTTTTTGTGCCTGTGCAATTCTCGAACCTCGATCCGGAATATTACCGGCCCGTTTCAGGAGGGAAATTGCTGAGCGTTGTGTTGAGCTGAACCGAACCGTCATTTCAAAAGCACGTTTACGTTTCTATCTACCGTATTTGGTACAACTATTAAACTGTCCATTTAAACTTCCTCAGCAATGCAGTTACCTTTTGTTAGTTTGAAAGTACAAGGTTTAGAGGTCAAAGAGCAAACGCCGCTTATCGATTTGCCCCAAACTCTCTTCATTAAGTCCTTAGTTTAAATTTGAAAGCACAACCTGTCGACTATATTGACTCTTGTGTTTCTGTCGGTTCCGTTCTTCTGTCGTTGCGTTGCTTGGGCCTGAGGATGTGCGGCCTCGGTCCTTTTGTCTGCGGCGTGTTGTAAATGCGGTTACAGTCGTGTTAAACCACGTCTGTCCCGTGTGGAGCTGTCTGCGGCGTGTGCTTCATCCCAAAGGTCACCGCAGAGTCTCCGTGTGCTCAACAGACTGGCACGCTTCATCAACTTCTGATTTACACCCGTTTCCTCCTCCACGCTAATAAAACCGCATTTACCGTATTTTCGGGACTATAAGTCGCACCAATCAAAAAATGCATAATACAGAAGAAAAAACATATATAAGTCGCACTGGAGTATAGGTCGCATTTTGGGGGGAAATTTATTTGATAAAATCCAAGACCAAGAACAGACATTTCATCTTGAAATGCAGTTTAAATTAATAACAGATGAGAGAACATGGTGAATAGGTGTACACCTTCAGCTACATGACGCACAGACAATGAACTGTGGTAAGTGTCTGGTATGTTAACGTAACATATTAACAGTTATTCAGATAACTATAGCATAAAGAACATGCTAACAAGTTTACCAAAGCATCAGTTTTACCCCAAATCACTAAATCCATTGAATTCTTCTTCCTCTGTGTCACTTCTAAACAACTCCACAAACTCCGGAGGTAGAGGAAGTGCAGATTCTTCTTCTGCGTCACTTAGAGCCTAGAGCGCCCTCTTGCGATTGCCAGGGTGAAAATAACAAATAATTTCACATATAAAGCAGCTTCCACACCGCCGCGGCCGAAGCGTCCAGTTTACATTCAAAGTCTATAGTAAACGCGCGTCGAGCACGTAGTGCGTTATCCGCGGCGCGATTTCTTCGTTTTTGCGGCGCAATTGGTGCGTTTTCTTACGCTCTCGACGCTTTGAGCGCATGTATGAGCCGGCCGATGCGGCTTACGCGACGTGTTCAGATATGTTGAGGTCTCTGCAGCTGAAGCGTAGCAGCCGCAGCAGCAGCCAATCAGACCTGACGCTCCAGTGACGTACGTACGTACTGCCCCTCGCATTTCCGGTATTCCCCGTGGAATTCCCCAAGAAGCGCCACTTTTTCCTTGCTCGTCAACAATGGCAGACGAAAGACTGATTGTGGCCGTGTGTGGGAGAAGGGAACTGTACGATGTATTCACGGTGGAACAGAGACAGAAATAAGCCCGGCGCCTCTGTGTGAGGGTTTTGAAAACCAAAAACGTGAAAACAACGCTCTCGATATCCGCCATTTTACACAATGTAAGGCCACACCGACAACAACTCTACTGCTCATGCGACAACACCTCTACTGCGCATGTGCACAGAGAGCTCGAGCGCGCCGTACGCGCGCCTGTGTCTAGTGGCCGGGGCGTCGAGAGCACGCGTCCACTGCGTAAACCTTTCAAATGTACATGCGCTCAAATTTTGCGTCGGGCGCGTTTAGGCGTCTGCGATGTGTACGTAAGTCGCTCTGGAGTATGGCGCACCAAAACTATGAAAAAAGGTGCGACTTATAGTCTTTGTTTCTGTTAAACGTAAGATTTTTTTGTTATAATTAAACATTTATTTCCCATGACATAAAAAAAAAAGCACTTGTCATGGTGAAATATCAAAATGTCTGTCTTTCCTAAAGTGCATTTATTATAATGAATATTAAATCAAGATGGCGTTCAAACAGGAATTGTCGACATTTGAGAGAACACTGACATTTCGAACCGTTAAACGAATGGGAGGATGACATACATTTAGAACATGCCAAACGGGGTCGGCAGGTTTTACATTAAAGCCCCTCTGGCAACACAGTGCATGCAAATATTAAAGAAGTATAAGTACATGTCCCTGCAGTTCATCTCGCAAAACATCCAGAAGCAAACTGACAAGAAGGCAACAGAATCTGCGCAGCTATATTATATTTGTGATGAAAATAAGTTTGTTTTATAATTTCACAAATGCAGGAAAATAGTGCTCTTATTATATAACAAATGGGTAAATTGCAGCCAAGGCTTTGGAAATCCAATATCACTGTTTATACTTTTGTCACATATTAAAATGAACACTGCTTCAATAGATGATCATAGATGGTTAATAGATGGTTAATAGATGGTTAATAGACGGATAATAGACGGATAATAGACGGATAATAGACGGATAATAGACGGATAATAGACGGATAATAGACTGATAATAGCAGAAGTGGGTGTTTGTTGAAATGTGTCCAGTAATGTGAAGTCAGTCCAAAGTGTTCAGTGCAGATACAGTGAGTCATGTAAAGTTATTTTTAGTCAAATAGATTTAAGATAAGATAAGATATTCCTTTATTGTCCCACATGGGGAAATTTCATTGGTGCAACGCAGGTAGATACAGAGGTAGATACAGAAGAACAGATCACTTATAGGAAGTCTGAAAAACACTTTCAGTAGAAGATCTCCTATAAATAAACAAAAACTCCCATAGACAAATAAATACCATGTCATGTGATCACGACAGTAATTGCACATGAATATGTGTCACGACAGCACATGAATTGCACATGAATTTCACAGTAATTGCACATGAATTCCAACAGCAATTGCACATACGACAGAATTGCACATCAGTATTAGGTTAGGTCAGTATTGCGACGGGATAACGTGACGATCTCCGGGTAAGACGACTGTTCTCAGCAGTTTCATGAGTTCCTCCTTTGTGGAAACGCGGTACGGCGCCGGCCGGGGGGCGGGGCCGGAGCCGGGGGGCGGGGCCGGAGCCGGGGGGCGGGGCCGGAGCCGGGGGACTCAGAGCCAAGACACGACGAAAACACTCAATCCAGCCGAATAAAGTCAAAACAAGTTAATTTAAAGCGATTCCAGTGCGTGTCCCGATCGTTCGTGAAGTTCCTCTTTCATATAAACGTGTATATAAACGTGTACCGACGACACGCCGTACTTTAGCGCGGCCGGAGGGCGCGGGGGGGGGGGGGGGGGGGGGGCTGGTGGGCTGGTGGGCTCGCTCGGAGCTAGCTCACGTCACAACAACACAACGAACGCAACGAAAAACGCTCAAATCCAGTCGAAAAAAGTCACAAACAGTTGAATTAAAAAACTATTCCAGCGCGTGTCCCTATCGTACAGTAAAATATACTAACTATATTTACAAAATATAGGAGATAAAGCACAATAAGTGTGAGAAAGAAGAGAGAGCGTTTACACCGGGCTGCCAGCTGTACCAGCGCCTTATGACGTATATATAATTATATATATATATATATATATATATATATATATATATATATATATATATATATATATATATATATATATATATATATATATATATATATATATATATAATTATGAAAACTACAAGAAAACCAAGAAAACCTTGAATATCCATGCACATTACAAGTCGACCTTGGTTCTTTTAAAAAGGACCAAATAAGCTACTGTAAATAAGCTATTTGAATTGAAATAGTCTTGTGTATGATTCTTACTCGCTCCTCACATTTGTCTTTGTCCAGGATGAACAGGCTTTGAAGGACGCCTCTTCACCTCCTGAGAAAGATCCTGACCGTCCAGAGCCATCTCCAGAAGGAGAGAAACCCAACAAGACCCAGCAGTTAAAGAAGGTCTTCAGAGAGTATGGTGCTGTGGGCGTGTCCTTCCATATCTGCATGTCCCTCATGTCTCTGGGCATGTTCTACCTCCTCGTGTCCAGGTGAGACGCCACTATCATCTACACACTGCAAAGTATATAATGATCAGAAAACATGTACACAGGGGGATATTCATTAAGCAGTTTATTCTCTTTACTAAACAGTGAATTCTGTCTTCAAAAAAGTCTGACGTTCACATGATTTTGAGACAAATGAGATATTTTGTACTGCCCAAAAAGCACAACTAGCATCCACTGTGACACGTGTTGCTCAAGCGCAGCCCGAGGCTCTATACAACTCTTGGAATACTTCCTGAGGATTGTAAAACATGGGGGAAAAAATCAATGCACTGCAAAAATGATAACACCTCTAGACCACAAATTCCTACAAAATATGAATCATAATGTTCACATTATGCACATTGGCCATATTTGGATCTGTTCTGTCCATACTCCAATGGACTGGACTGTGACAGCCAGAAGCTCGCAGCATGTTCTCAGCTCTGGCAGTGATGGTATAGTTTTCAGACCCTTGTCTGTGGCACTGTGCCAACAGCGCTCTAACCACAGGGCCCTGGCACGCACCATCTGACCACTTCCTCTTAGAGATAATGATACTATAAGCATTATCCCGTTTGTCTTGGTGCGGCGCGCTAAATGCCTCTGTGTGCTGCACAAACTGTTGTCTTTCTGCAGATGGAGCATTATATTTAGCTGAGTGTGATTTGCATTTAGCTGAGTTTGCTCATTGGCAGTAGATCTGATCATCTGTGAGATGGTCCCTTATTGATTAGAACGTTTCACATTGACAGATTTTATAGCGTTTTGATTTAATGAAAGACTTTGCTTGTTGTGTATCAAGTTCACTTGCTATTTTTTGGGCCTTGAATGTTAACAGAAACGGTCTAATTTCCCTTACGCTTAGGTAGGAATGTTATGTTTACTCAATTTTGTCCATATCTGATAAAAGGGAACTCTAGCTGCTTGACCTGTTGTACCTTAAACAAAGCTTTAACCCTCTTTGTTTCCAGTCAAATCCATCATTCTGGGATAATAAACCTGATATTCTGATTCTGATTTTGATTCTGATTCTGAAGCATCAGGGTCTCCCTTTTGTGGTCAGTTTGTACTCTAAACCCACAAATGAAAAAACTTAGATTAATGGGATTAATAGGAATGAATAGGAATTTTATGGATTCCGCCTAGACATTTTTGCTTTATTACAAGTCCCTAAAACAAATTTTAAAGGAATTTACATTCAGCTTATAAAAAATAATTGTCAAATTAATCAGCCGATCCCTCCAGACACCAGCTTTACTCATTCATATATTTAACAAAGAAAACCAAAGCGGAATTTAGACTCTGATTTCCTCAGTGCAGACCTTATTTCTTCTCATGATTAGAGTAAAACAGACATCAGAGTCCCAAACGAGTCTCAGCTCCACAAAGTCAATCGTTTGTGTTCCAAAGGGTTCAGGAACAGCTTCAGTTCGAAGTGGGGGTCATTTTTTCAGGCGTTTCAGGACAAATAGACCCCAAGCATGTTAAGTATGTATGTATATGCCAATCAGAGTTAGTCGCTCGCACAATAATTTACAGTTTTAGATTTGTATTCAACCAGCAAAAAAATAATCTGTCTCCCTCTTGTGGTCAACAACAGCCATGACTCTTCTAACTCCACTCCTCTGTCTTCTGTCCACAGTGGGATCGACATGGGGGCTCTGCTCTGCAAACTGGGCTTCAGCGAGACCGTGGTCAAGTCCAAGATGGCTGCCGGGACCAGCACCTTCGTTTTGGCCTATGCCGTTCACAAGCTGTTCGCCCCGGTCCGAATCAGCATCACACTAGTGTCAGTGCCTCTTATTGTCCGCCATTTTAGAAAGATTGGACTGTTTAAAGCCCCGCCCAAAGCACCGTAGTAACATTAAAGGTTTTAATGACATGAAAAGCACATATAAAGTCCTAAGCTCTTAATGTATTTGTGTATAATTCTCAACTGCTGTTTCTACTGTGTAATTTAAGCCTCTTTTGGGATAAACCATGTCATTAACTGTTCCTGCCTTGGAGGTTTTATTAAAAATGACAAACTGAAGTATTTATGCTCAAGTTAACGGAGGAATCTCGCTTTCACCAAGTTGTGTTGGTGATTCAAATTTGAGCTTTTACATACAAAAATGTATCGGAAGAATCCAACTTCTTGAACCGTTTAAGTCTTGACGGGCCTGTTTTATTATTTATTTTGGTTTTCGATGGAAATACAAGCGAGATCTGTGGAAGTGGCACGATCTAGATTTGTATTTTAAGAAGAGTTGATTCAGTTCAAACTTGTTCCAAGGACATGTCATTTTATATTAACGCCTAATTGCTAGCGGTTAGCATTTGTACATTTTGCAAACGTATTAACCTGTGGCAGTTAAAGAAGCCTCTATATTTACAATCAGATGTAGTTTTGTGACTGGTTGAGGCAGGGTTTGTCTCTTAAAGCTGTGAAAGTTCCCTCGGGTGCCAATGGAAAAGCAGATTCCTCCTCGGCTTTGCGAATCAGCAGAATATCTCGGTGTATTTCTGTCTCTGCCCTGCTCCCTGTACCATTCTCTCTTTCTATTTCTGCTTCTACCTGTTTCTTTTGCACCACATACAGGTGCTCTTACCTTTGCCATTCCGATGCTGCGTAAAAAAAACATTGTCATTGTTTTGCCTGACGTGATTAATTTAATTAAAAGATATCTTCTCTTTTATTACCGTTTCTTTGTGGTTCATCACTGGTTGTTACATCAGACATTTCTCTGTTTAAAGGTGTGTTTAATGGGGACATAAAGAAAACACAAAAAGTGCAATAAATGAAGTATCTAATGGGTCATTTAGCTTTCAGCAAGTTGATAGAGCCATTAGTGTAACGTTACAGATGTAAGAAAGAAGTATAATGTAATAACTATAACTCTTTTACAATAACATTTGACTGAAATTCCTATATTCAGAAACATTGGATTTTTTAAACTTTTTCTTAGATGTTACTTTGAGTTAGTGGTGATCTGAGTTGTTTTAGTGACATGTAACTTCTATAATGCACAGAACATGTTACATGTCATCTTTGCTCTCTTCATTTGCACTTCTCTTTTCCGCCACACAGAGGCGCTGCTGAACCACAAATCCAGCTGCCGCTCCTCTTCCTCTGCCGTTCCTCTTCCTCTCCTCTGCCTCTTCCTCTGCCTCTTCCGCTCCTCTGCCTCTCCTCCTCTGCCTCTCCTCTGCCTCTTCCTCTGCATCTCCTCCTCTTCCTCTCCTCTGCCTCTTCCTCTGCCTCTCCTCTGCCTCTTCCTCTGCATCTCCTCTGCCTCTCCTCTGCCTCTTCCTCTGCCTCTCCTCTGCCTCTTCCTCTGCCTCTCCTCTGCCTCTTCCTCTGCATCTCCTCCTCTGCCTCTCCTCTGCCTCTTCCTCTGCATCTCCTCTGCCTCTCCTCTGCCTCTTCCTCTGCATCTCCTCTGCTTCTTCCTCTTCTCTTCCGCTCCTCTTCCTCTGCCTCTTCCTCTGCCTATCCTCTTCCTCTGCCTCTCCTCTGCCTCTTCCTCTGCCTCTTCCTCTTCTCTTCCGCTCCTCTTCCTCTGCCTCTCCTCTTCCTCTGCTTCTCCTCTGCCTCTCCTCTTCCTCTACCTCTTCCTCTCCGCCTCCTCTTCCTCTGCCTCCCCTCTTCCTCTCCCCCTCCTCTGCCTCTTCTCATCAGCAGCACACACTTCATCTCTCATAAGATTACAGTCCTCATCTGTCACCAGGACAAATGCCTCGGTACGAGACAAGAACAAGCATTAGACGACAACAAGCTGCATCACACGTTCCTCACAACACGCGTTTTGTAAAGTTAAATGATGATCCCGGCTTTAAGTGCTGTTCATAAACACAAGTCTGGAGTCCATCTTGTTCAAATAACTCACAAACAGAAAGTACATTTACATGCTGAAAGATGTCTGTCGGGTTAAAATGCATTTGTTTTATTCTGGCATGTTTATTTATGCTAAAATCTGCGTGTTTCAATTCCCTCATTATTTTTGGAAGACATTTTACACCAGATGCCCTTCCTACAGCAGTTATCTCGATATCAGTTAAATGTAACAGTAAAAAGACAGACAATACGTTACATTGACTTGTAAACAACTCTTGGAGCGTTCACATTTGAGAGAAGATTGAACTATGATCATATTATTGAAGACAAGAATGCCATGAATATCAGCTCATGTTTGTAAAGCACAGCTACAAGAGTGACAGGATATTCTTCTCTAAAATATGTTTGCTTTTGTGATTTGATATTTGCACCAACTCAAATGGCTATTTTGATTTGATTGTGATATATGTTTGATTGTTTGATTGATTGATTGATTGATTGATTGTTTGATTGTGCTATATATTTGATTGTGATGTATGTACGATTGTGATATATGTTTGTTTGATTGTTTGATTGATTTATTCATTTTTTATTTGTTTGTTTGATTGTGATATATGTTTGATTGTGATGTATATACGATTGTGATCTATGTATGATTGTGATATATGTTTGATTGTGACATATGTTTGATTGTGATATATGTACGATTGTGATATATGTACAATTGTGATATATGTTTGATTGTGATACATGTTTGTGAACATATATCACAAACATGTGATACATGTTTGTGATATATGTACGATTGTGATATATGTTTGATTGTTATATATGTTTGATCGTGATATATGTTTGATCGTAATATATGTACGATTGTGATATATGTATGATTGTGATATATGTACGACTGTGACATATGTTTGATTTTTATATATGTATGATTGTGATATACGTTTGATTGTGATATATGTTTGATTGTGTTAAATGTATGATTGTGACATATGTTTGATTGTGATATATGTATGATTGTGATATATGTATGATTGTGATATATGTATGATTGTGATATATGTACGATTGTGACATATGTATGATTGTGATATATGTATGATTGTGATATATGTACGACTGTGACATATGTTTGATTTTTATATATGTATGATTGTGATATACGTTTGATTGTGATATATGTTTGATTGTGTTAAATGTATGATTGTGACATATGTTTGATTGTGATATATGTATGATTGTGATATATGTATGATTGTGATATATGTACGATTGTGACATATGTATGATTGTGATATATGTATGATTGTGATATATGTTTGATCGTAATATATGTACGATTGTGATATATGTATGATTGTGATATATGTACGACTGTGACATATGTTTGATTTTTATATATGTATGATTGTGATATACGTTTGATTGTGATATATGTTTGATTGTGTTAAATGTATGATTGTGACATATGTTTGATTGTGATATATGTATGATTGTGATATATGTATGATTGTGATATATGTATGATTGTGATATATGTACGATTGTGACATATGTATGATTGTGATATATGTATGATTGTGATATATGTACGACTGTGACATATGTTTGATTTTTATATATGTATGATTGTGATATACGTTTGATTGTGATATATGTTTGATTGTGTTAAATGTATGATTGTGACATATGTTTGATTGTGATATATGTATGATTGTGATATATGTATGATTGTGATATATGTACGATTGTGACATATGTATGATTGTGATATATGTATGATTGTGATATATGTACGATTGTGATATATGTACGATTGTGATATATGTATGATTGTGACATATGTACGATTCTGATATATGTTTGATTGTGATATATGTACAATTGTGATATGTGCAGCCCTATTTCCTGAACACCAATCCTAACCTTAAAGCTGGGATACCAAAACTGGTATTTTAAAATCTGTTTAATCTTCCGTAGCTTTCATAAACCTTTTGGCACATCGTTAATAATCACAGGCATTACATTTTGGGCACAAAAACAAACAGGTTTTATTCAGACGGCAAAGTGAAAATGGGGTGAACCCAGCACAGACAATCAGAGCGCTGTTTTCTGAGGGTTGATGAAACATAAAATACTTTGGAAAACAACCCCAGCGTTAAGTTTTACCCAGTTACTACTTGCCTAAACTTAACTTAAACCTAACCTTAATTTGTTTTAATCCATAGCTTAAGTTTAAATCATGTTGTTGAGCAAATATGAAAGGATTTACATCATGGGAACCTGTTTTTTGTCCCCATAAGACAGGTCTCCATAATATGTGTGTACACAGTCCCCACAATGTGATAAATACCCACACATATTTCATCAACAAACTTTTTTTTTTTTTTTTTTTTACAACCAATGGCACTGCTCTACCGGCCGTAACAAATGTGTTTCTAAAGACGTTTTGCTCGACGAATCAATGACGTCCAGGCATATGTGCTGCTTCTTCACTGCTCAGCCACACGCAGCACATCACCACATTGTAGAATTTGCATTAAAACCACAGTGAATGGCCACCATACGCTCACTGAGCATAATTATTCCTGGCTTTCCTTTATCACAGCTGCTTCCTTGTAGGTTTGGAAGGGTCAGCCAGCGACACGCCACACATCCTTCGCCGCTCTGGCACTGTAGATATGCAAACCTAACAAGCCCTCGCTCTACGCCAGTGTGTGAAAGGGAAAAAGGAGATCTTGGCCTGCATGGTAAATAATTCAGACTTGTATAAGGAGAGGTAAGAGTGCCGCGTGGTCTGAGCCAAGTATCAACGAGTGGATTTTTTTTGGGGGGGGAACAGGAGCAGTGGTGACAAAACCCTCTCTCTCGCTCGCTCTTTCTCACACACATCCACAGCAGAGCCAGAGCAGCAGCCCAGGCCTCATTATCCATGATGAGGACAGTGAGCTGCCATCGCCTCTCCATCCCCTGCATGTCCCCCATGGCTAAGAACAAATTGGTGACAGCGCTCGCGGCCACTCTGTCGCTCCATACCTGCCACGGGCCGGGCCCCCCTGTCAGCTTCGCACTCCCGTCTTTGCATTGTTTTTTTTATTATTTACATTTGAACACCGCATTGACTCGTTCCTTTGTGAAATGCTAGTTTTTTTTTTTTTTTTTTTGAAGCTCAGAATTTTTTAATGCAGTTCTTTGACAGAAAGTGAGGGTTGCACCATCCGGCACTGTTGTGTGTCCACTCCAGTTTAAGGTGTCACAATGTGTGGGGGAAAAAGTTCAGGGCGTGAGGCTGTAGGAGCAGTGGCGCCTCTAAGGGGTGGCCCGGGGTGGCCCTGGTCCCCTCTGAAATGTCTGATATGCTGATAACTTAAAATTAGCTCATTAATGCCTTGTGCCCAGTGCTCTCTCACGCTCGGGCCACATGGAAGCCAAACAATAAAGATAATGTCAGTTTTGAAATGTAAAGTTGTATTCTGCCTGTCTTGATTTAGAGAAGCTTTAATGTGCTTACACTGGATAGATAAGCAACCAAACGGTGTGAATGGACTAGTTTGTCTATAGCAACGTTCTGATAAATCATAAATCTGTATATCACAGTAAAAACAATGCATTAAGTGTGCAATTTTATTACAATCAGAGCTGGTTCCTTGACATCTAATCAAATATTGTATTACTGTGATTATTTCAAATGGATCTTGACAATAATGACCAGCATACCCCAAAATAGCACCAAATTACTGGATATGTGGTTTGATATATTTAAACATTTCTCCCCTATTCTGGCCCCCGCTGTTTCAAAATCCTGGAGCCGCCACTGTCCACGGTCAGTCTGGTGTATGTCTTGAATTTTAATAGGTAATTCAACTATTTTAGACTTTAACAGACTTCAATAAAATGAGGTGCAATTTGGCACTTCCATCCCTGTCAAGAAGAGACATCAGCAAACTGCAATGTATGTTCTTTTTGTCCAAATATCACACGGCCAATAGAGGATGGTGCAGAAGAGCAGATGGCGAGGCTGAGGTGACTGATTGTGCTGCAGCAAGTGAAGATTGAGCAGAGGAAAGGTACAACAGCTGACTGACATGTTGACAGGTGATCGGCGGCAAGGCAGAAGTAGCAAGACCCACAAAAAAGTGTTAAGATGTCCCCTTGTTCTTTGTGTTTGAAGGCTCAGTCCAGTGCTCTTCACACCCAATCATTCTGTTGCCTTATGTTCGTGAACGACCAATACCAGCCAGTTATCTGCAGAATATGACTTCATGGAGTTGACAGCGGGATCCAGTCTCTTCCTCGTATAAAATAAAAAGAGACTGGCCAGGTTACCGACAAAACTTTTCCCAAGCTCAACTTTTTTGTCTAAATCTATTGTCACCCAGAGTCGTTTTGACTGTTTAGACACGGCAGGCTGCTTCTCTCGCAATGTACTCCAGTTGCAAAGTGCTGATGCATGTGGTGCTATGGAAACATATGGCACACGCTGCTCTCTCAGACGCATCATTGACAACTTGCCTCGGCTTTTATTCAATCGCACCTTTCTTATTATTACCGTTTCCTCAGCGTCATTCTCTGCACCTGCTCATTATCTCACCTTATTACCTCGCCTCTCTGCACCTCCTCGTCTCCTGACCCGCTCGCTAAACTCGTTAGACCTCCAGAGCGGAGGCGCCGAGACGGAGAGACACTTCTTCTGTCAAAATCGTGCTTTCAAAGCCTTCGAGTTCAATCGCTCGAAGGATCAGGTGAAAGTTTTGTGCAACCTGACAGCACGTGGCTACTTTCTGGAGCAGGTAAAATGTCTGTTGTTATTTTTGTTTACCGTACTGAATACATTATGCAGAAATAGTATCAGCAACGTATATACCCGAGAGAAAGTGAGACGGCCAACCTAAAAAATAAAACCAAGAGGAATAAACTGTGGCTTGGCATTTTTTCAATTTTCAAATGTAAAAACCTGCAAAATAAATTCCTGGCTAAATAAAGGGATAAACCAATAATATCTGGCCAACGAGCACCTGTATTGAACAATATTCTATGTATGAGATAAGATATTCCTTTATTGTCCACACATGGGGAAATTTCATTGTTGCAACGCAGTAGATACAGAGGAAAAGGACAGATCACTTATAGGAAGTTTGAAAAACACTCTCAATAGAAGAACAACAAAACTCTTATAAACAAAAACTCTTATAAACAAAAACTCCTATAGACAAAACCTCTCATTTCTTAATAAGGAATGGAGGGGAAAAATAAAGATAAAATAAAATAAAAACAGCTAGCGTAAAACAAGATAATACTAATAATATGGTAAAATAAACACTCTATTTACATCAGTTATATGCACATGAATGTGACATTATTGCATGTGAGTACGACAGTAATTGCACATGAATATGACGGTATTACACATGGTTAAGTCAGGTATAAGGTCACTAACAGTTGAGGGTTCAATCCTGTTGTATCCTTGGCCCACACACAAACAACTATCATATATGCTTTTTTTCACGTTTCGTAGTCTATCCTAAGTGTATAATTGATAATAATAAGGGTTGTGCAACACCCTTAACATAATAGTTAAGAAATATCACCCAGACCTTGGACCCCCTCCTCAACCCGGAAATGCAAACGGCTTGGTTTGATATTTGCCCCCACCCTTGCGAAGAGCGATCTGGCTCCCCCGCCCAACCCGTGACATAGTCTCAGAGCGCGTGTGTGCCCCGCCCACCCGTGACGTAGTCTCAGAGCGTGAGTGTGCCCCGCCCACCCGTGACGTAGTCTCAGAGCGCGTGTGTGCCCCGCCCACCCGTGACGTAGTCTCAGAGCGTGAGTGTGCCCCGCCCACCCGTGACGTAGTCTCAGAGCGCGTGTGTGCCCCGCCCACCCGTGACGTAGTCTCCGTGTGTGCCCCACAGCTGTCAGCCCCGCCGTGCGCCGCTCCGCGCCAGTGAGTGAGAAGAGTCTACTTTGAGACTAAATAAATCTGGTTTTTATTCTACAGCGCGCGCAGAACAGATATATCTATAAATATAAATATAAATATAAATATAAATATAAATATAAATATAAATATAAATATAAATATAAATATAATATAAATATATATATATAAGTCTTATGTCCATCGCGCTCTTATTTCCTGGTTTTTCGGTGAGGGTGGATGGTGACGCGTGCATGTGGTTATGACGCAGTCTTGCATCCACCGTCCGTCAGTTTGGAGATTCGAGGAAAGGAGATAGTCTGTAATATAGCTAAACACTGCGGGAATCAATCAAAAAAAACACTCTGGGCACATATATGAAGCACAAATAGCAATGTAAGAAGGTTAAAAGCTCTGAAAAGTCGATTTTGCATGTTATGGGATCTTTAAGTTTAGCAGGTCATGGCTCATCCTCGCTGCAGCTGTCAGACGTCTGCCTTTAACATCGGGGCCAACAGGGAAGCTCCGAGCAACAGGCGCACGCTACAGCACCAACACCTACACCCAGTGATCCAACGTGTTTAATGCGTTTCATTTCATTTTAATTTTTGCCTTCTCATTGCTCTGTATTCCTGAAACTTGGCACATCGTTTCGAGCAATTGCCACGGAACAGGGAAATGGGACGAGAGGAGGTAAGAGATTATATGAGTTTATGTTGTTCTGTTTTATTTGATGTTTTTTTATTTATTGTTGGCAAATGTGGGTTATGTTTTGAACTGTTGTAGCTCAGTTTTTGTGGCTATTTTGGAGATAAAATGATTGCTGTACAGACAAATTAATTTACTACAATGCCAAAAGATACAATGACATGACAGTGAAAACAGGAAGTGGAGCAGAGGCAGTGCGGGTTGTGCTAAGTCTGAATTCATACATTTAAAAAATATAATTATTATATATTTTTTTAATTTCATACATATACATACATATTTTTTATTTTTTTTAATTGTTTTTACAGGTCCACATGTGTTAGGATTTTTCATTTTTTTACCAGTGAATAGAGCTGTATTTATATTTGATTCAATATAATTTGATCAGGCTGATTGTGAGTTACATTAATCATCAGTTCCATCCTGTATTTACACCACGTAAAGGCACAAATGCTGTATTACCCTGGAAAATGACCAAAATAAGACTTGTCATATATAAACACATGCACAAACAACTATTAATAACCATGCATTCACTTGTGACTCACAAATGAATGTCTTTTTGACTGTTTATACTTGTTATATTTGGTTCTGAGTTTCACAGAGAGACTATATTTGCACGGTATAATAGTCCCTTTATCCCCCCGTCTAATGATTAAACCCTTTTGGTACTATTATGATTTTGGTCTGAAAAATACAGCGCATAGAGGAAATGAAATGGTACTTTATACTTCCTGATAAAAGATAAACAGAGCCTCAATAATGGATTTAATTATTGCCTTTTCACAGACACTGGTGCTCCATCATTCATGTCCTTCACACTCGCTCCAGGTGCTCGTGACGTCCGGCTCTTATGTCGGGTTAAAGTAGTTCTGGAAATGAAGTAGGGTTAAAAAAACCACACAAAAAAGTAAAAATAGATGGTCTTTTTCTGACTTTCAAAAGGATACAGGGGATTTGTTGCAAAATGCATTTACATCATTACATTTGAACAGGTTAACAGCATGTGTAGTGCAGAGAACAATGAGTTAGTACTGTATATATTATTTTTTCTTCTGAAATGATATATTTATTGAGAATTACGGCTGTGCCATTGAAACTAAACATGATCAGCTCTTGTCAGTGCCACAGCAAACAAAACACTAGGCTTTTTCCATATGTTTTCCAGCAACAAAAAGCAAAAAAAATTAAAAAAATCACTCATATAAAACTCTTTTAACGTGTATTGGAGGTTTAAATGTGCACATGCCTTTTAATGTGACAATATCCGAGAGTTGGACTATTGCTCTAATGGGATTCTGATGTAAAATGCAGGTGTGGTGTGCTCAGTGTGGCAAACTTTGGTCACAGTGTGAAGTTGTGAAACAGCAGTGTAAGCCCCGCACTCCCGACCGACTCGTGTTTGCCGCTTGCACTTTATAATGAATGCGTCTCATAAATCCTCCTTAAACGATTCCTCCTTAAATGATTCCCAGAGCGCGGGCTGTCTGCTCAGCGGAGGGCGCCCATGGATCAAAGCATTAACAGTAGCAGGGCCGGGGTGACGGGTGTGGGACCGGTGCACCCCCCTAACCCCCCCCAGGACCGACCACGGACCAACTGACCCACGCACTCGACGCACAGACAGCCAATTTCTTTCAATTAGCCCCAAGTGGCCGGTTCTATAAATTTTCGTTTGTTGTCGGGACGTGGAGGCCCTGTTGCATGTCGTGCGGAGAATGAAGACTAATGTGCAGTGGTGGAGCTGCTGAGTGCTTGATTGTCCCACTGTCCCACAATGCCACTCTCTCCCTTTGTTTTTCCCCCGCACTCTCCCTCATGGAGCGCTTCCTCAGACTAACCGGAGTCGGTGCTGACCAAGCAGCTCAACATTGTTTAATACATTTATTCACAACGCGGATTCATTTTCTGTTTTAAGCATTATTCCTGGGTAGTTAGGGAGGGCTATTCATCACAGTGTGACAACAACAGAGCACGTAGCCATCGTTCATTGGAGTGTCAGCTCGAGTGATGCCTGCGGAGAACACACCTTAGCTTTTAAATATACTGTGCACAGCAGCTTTTATTAGAGACACACTCGCGGTGTTTGGGAAGTCAGCAGTTAACAGACAGGCCATTGATTGTTCTCCGGTTTAGTTTGGAACAACTTTAGTTCATTAATATGAATGCAGAAACCAAGAGGAAAACATAAATCATCTGTGCTGAAGTTCCACAGCGGTGCTTTCTTTTTGAGAGCCACATGATCTTGTTATTATGCCTGTTTTGTTCTGCTTTACCCATTTCACTTTTGTGCATTATTGTCTTCCATTTTGCTAATTCAAATCCAAAATATGTAGGTTAGGGATTATTACACTTAGTGGTGCTCACAACCTGGTGTACAAATACAAATACACGGCTGCATGTTTTATATTTGGCAATATTTGTTTATAAGACTAAACATATTGTTAGTTTCATCAACAGAAATAAATAATTGTTCATCTTTACTCTTGCTGCAGAGTAAAGATTAGCAATTAAAATGTGTGCTTCACTAAAATGTTTTATCTGACCGTTAAACTACAATTGCAGATTGGATTAAGACGGGAGTAAAAAAACATATAAAAATGCATTGATACTTCAAGCAAAACTAGATACTCATAAAAAAGAGCCTGGACGCATTAGTGCGAGGCCAATAAGAGCGATAAAGAGGGTTCAAACACTGATGTATAGAACATCCCCAGGCCACTGCTGCCTGTGAGTAATACCAAAGTTGCTTTGTCATCTGGAGAAATATGACATACAAGTGCAAAGGGGCAAGAGAGAATTGATTTTACATTCAAGACTCAATCAAAGAGAATTATGGAAGGCAATCATGCTGGGATTTGCCTCGGCCACTCACACAATATCCATTGTACCCTAAGGCAATAGAGAGGAGATTTATATGTTTACGTTAAGTACACTAGAGGTGCAGCAACGAGGAAGGAAGGATAGACAGAGTGGCTTCATTATTACAGCCCCCAACAGATACTGTATCAAAGAACAGCGTTTATTGAACAGAACTGTAAGTGGGCTTCGGGGGCATGAAGATCACATCCATGTTCAGATGGATAAAATCAACTGTTTCTGCTGCACTTTCATTTTTATTTGCAATATTTTTTTGCTTCATTTTTGCCAAATAATTTCCAATCAGATCCCAGGGCTCCCTGCGGGCTTTTATGCCAAGCACAAATGTTGAAGCTGCCAGACTGACAAACACGCAATCACTGCGAGCCGCGAGGGAGGGGCCGAGGTGGGCTCCTATCACCGTCTCCTTTTAATAAGCCGCAGAAAATAGCAGGTAATCCTTTGTAATGTTTTTTATTAAATGCCCCCATCACATCTGCAGATCATTCCATTAGGATTGTGGCAATAAAATTAGGTTTTCATCAAGACACGCCGACAGAAGGAGTAAAAGCCATTATTCCGCGCATCTTCTGATATGACGTGGCCACTAATGTTATCGTATTAAGCTGTTTGGTGAGATGCATGTCAGACATCCATAATGTCTGTGGAGAGCTTGAACATGGAAATGGCTGTGGTCCAGCTACACTGCCTGAATCCTCTACAATAACAGGCTTAATGTCCTGTATGAGTAAAAGCGTAGTACAATAGTGCAGTAAAAGATGATAACATTAATGCAGCATTCTGTCAACTTGTTAGTGGCTCAGTTACGCAGCGTTCTCCCACAAATCCACACGAGGATGATGGATATTGTTGCCGTGTCTTTGGGCAAGACACTTGTGTTGACAAAGCCGGTCAGACAGAAGCTTGTATAAAAGTCATGACAACTAAACCAAACTAAACTAAACAAACTAAACTAAAACATTCACCTCTATTATATTATCAACCTTTCAATCAATCAACCTTTATAGAGCCCTTTACAACACTTAAAGTGATCAAAGTGCTTCACAATAAAATCAAGGCAATACAAAATATCAAAAATAAAAAAATAAAATAAATAAAGTGTCATTACATTACAGCAGGCATGTCCAAACTAGGGCCCCGGGGGCCAAATGCGGCCCTCAGACCAATTTTTGTTGGCCCTCCAGCTTCCTGCTATGTCGGCCCAAACAACAAGTAGTACTTTTTACAGTGAAAATTCAGACATATTGATGTTATACCAACCTAATATTAATGTTCTAGGTCTAATCAAAGGTGTGGAGGCTCATCGCAATTACGTCAAATGTTGTTCATTTGCACGTGTTGTTGTTGAACACCTGGAGTTTGTGGAACATGTGGTGTTAATGATTCTGTAATAAAGTCAGCAAAACCTGTTTATTTAAGTGATAATGTTCTCTCTAGGAAATACGGTTAAGTTTATTGCACGAATCGTAATCGTGTTGTTATCGCACGCTGTTATTTACTGTAACTGTCGGCTAAGCTTTAAGAGCTTTTCTATAAGAGTGTTTTTAAAAGTTTTTTATCGTTTACTTCTGTACCTACTTTGTGTTGCAACAGTGGAATTTCCCCATTGTGGGACAAATAAAGGCTTATCTCATCTTAATGTACGTTCTGCTTTCACTGCCGCAGTACGTTGACTCTTTTCTTGTTGAAACTATGTTGTTTTTGGTAGACATTTGAAGTAATAGTGATTAATGTTCACTGTCCCTGTCAAATAAACATATAATTAAATACAATACACACTCAAAAAACAACAGACTTAGTCCTACAGCCTCTATAACAGACAAGCAACACTGTAGGAATAAGAAGGTGTTGCTGTTTCACAACAAAGCCAAATAGTGAGTAAAAAGTATGATGGATACGACTGCTTTTAACGCTCACACAGAGCAAGGGACAGAGGAGGAAAGCTGAGTGTGGATAGTGCAGAAATAGGATGGCTATGCTTGCTTTTTTGTTTTTTGTTGTTCTCCTTTTTTTGGCATCCGTGTCACATTCCTTTTGAAAAATGCATCAAAGCAATTGCAAGAACTCGCGGGAGCCGGGTTTGGGCACACGGAGTCATGACCGTCATCCAAGGCCCAGTGGCGCCGGGGCTGGGGGGGTAGGGTTAGGGTTAGGGTTAAACGGGTTCTGCGCCACATAATAACAAAAACAAACCAATGCTGGATGACTTGTCCGGGATGTTTGGATGCGAGGAGTGATCAGTGCCTTGTAAATTGTGATAAAATGTCCACACTCGCATGACCAGGATATGTCTAGGTTTGTGTTTCTACCTTATACATTGGAGAATACCGCAAAGTAATCCACTGTTTCCCCTAAATACTGCTTATTATGATTCTTGCATAAACTGCTTTGCAACGTACCCACCTCTGATGTTTAGAGATGTTAAATTTCCAATAGTGTGTGGGTTAATAAACCCAATTCGTCAGTAACATAGTGGTAGTTCTCAAGAGAAACAGAGTGTATTGTTTTTTCCTGCTTACATTCACACATAGCTCCTCGCACACGCTCCCCTGCCTTCTGTGGAGAGAGCAGCTGAAAAATGACAGTGATGCAGATGTTGCACGCTCCACTCGTCAGCTTCACGATGCTCGTCCAAGACCGCTCCACAAACAAGTGCTAAGTCTTAGGTTAAGAGGCCAAGATACAGCGGCCATTACAGCCACTCACGTGCACTTGAAAACAATCACATACTTAACTCAATCGTGACAGGGTATTTTGTTTTACATGTGTTAATTGCAATGGAAACAGTCCTAAAGTTGGATTATTCCATAACTCATGCATTTCCATTACAGTCAGCACGGTGGTCAACATCCTTACAGCCAGAAGGGGGCAGATGTTTATAGGTTTCTTTTACGATCAGGACTCCAATCTGTAAATCTATTCTTAAAGGCCAAAATGTAATGCTCCAGCCTATACAGAAAGACCTTCTCATTTGAGGTGATATTGTTTAATCTGCCTCGAATGTGAAATCATCTCTCTCCATATCCAAGTTAACCACAGAATTAACAGTTTGAAGTGCGAGTCATTAACAGTTTGAAGTACGAGTCGAGGGTGCACGGTGGCAAAGGCGGTTAGCGCTCATGGGTTCGATTCCCGGACCAGACCAACATCACATGATCTCTCATGGGTGGAGTCTGCATGTTCTCCCCGTGTTACCGTGGGTTCTCTCTGGGTTCTCTCTGTCTTGTGTTAGGCAAAATTGGCGACTCTAAATTGGCCCTAGTGAATGAATATGAGAGTGAATGGCTGTAATGTCTATGTGTTGGCCCTGTGACGAGTTGGCCACTGTCCAGGCTGTACCCCCGCCTAAAGCCCAAAGTCACTGGGATAGGCTCCAGTCACCCGCAACCCCGAAAAGGGAACAAGCGATAGAAAATGAATGAAAGTATGAGTTGGAGCCAGTATGGCAGACACATAAAGACATGTTAAGTTCCTTTGTTAAGTTCCCCATCGACAGTTGCTTGATTCATGCGTTTCGCTCTCATGAACACGTATAAACCGAGGGGGAAACATTTGTCCAATTGCGTCCGCCTTTTCCTAATTCTTCATCCAGGCCTGCGTCGCCGTGCTCATGTTCTCAGACTCCACTCCATTTACCACCACAGCCTGTAGTTCCCTCTCAGGTAGAGCCACTGGAGGGTTCCGTAACGCCGCCTGCATATTATTCATCACTTTGTTCCTCCATATGGAAATACCAGCAAAGACAAACCAATGTACATGCCCACAGCCTTTCCCCATATGCACTCCATCACCGCGTTCAGACAGAAACATGCTCAAATAGATATGGAGCCATCACGCCGGCGCACTCCAAACTGCATCTGAATAAAACATGCGCGCACATTCGTTATGGTGAAAGCCAGACGTATTGTGTGCAGGTAACGGCCGCAGTGTTGGAAGCGAAGTAATGGCTGGGAAAGAAATTTAATTAGAGATTCAAAGTTGTGTAAAGCACAACAAACAAATGTACCATCTGTTTAAGTCCTGGAAATAATCCGGGGATAGATCTCTGGAGACAATGGCTTACTTAAACGATCTGAGAGTGTAGCGTATAATAAAGAAAGACGGGAACGGAAAGAGAGGGAAAATGTGAAGTGCGTTTGGTATTGACACGATGGCGATGGAAAATAACTGTAAAAAAGTGGTTTGTTTGTTGTTTTGTTCATAATACGTCCAGTTGTGGGTCATTGTATGCATTTTGAAGTTGTGAGTGTTGCCCGGTGGTGGAGTGGTCAAAGCAGAAGCACATATGCAGGTTTTGTGCAGGCCTCAGTGTCGTGGGATCCATTCACGGCTTTTGCTGGATGTCTTCCCTGCCCTCACTCTCATCACAGACTACTCTTCTCTGTCTAATAAAGTCTAGTACAGGCATAGTGAATATTGAAGGGTTTTTGGCTTTGTAGTTTTGATTTATGTTTTAATTCATCCTCTATTTAACCGGGGATTCAGAGCACTAATCTCTTTTTCAAAGGAGATCTGGCCAAGACAGCAGCACAGATCATTCATAACAACAACAACAACAACAACAACAACAACAACAACAACAACACACCGTTAGACAATAACACAAACACAGTGTTCCCTAAAACAGTTACAAACCATACGGCCCATTTCATAACCTAAACGTTATACAATTGTCGGAACGTTCTGGGAATTACTCTTTGTCTTTGTGAATAGCATTATCTTAATTATATTTGCATTTAGAGGAAGGTTTAATTGGAAGAAACATGAACAATACTAAAAGCATTTTGCAATGTAACTAAGAACCAGCAAAGTCCTCCAAGGCACGTGTACAAGTAGAAGTACAAAAACGTGTGACAATAAATTACTCAGTTGAAATAAAATGTATTTGAGTGAAACTATTACTACTACTACTACTACTACTACTACTACTACTACTCCCACTGCTGCTACTATTACTACTACTACTACTACTACTACTCAAATCATCAAATCAATTTATTTTTGTAAGGCCCAAAATCACAACAACAGTTGCCTCTGAGGGCCACAGGGAGAAATGAATCAACAATGTCTGTGGCGGCGATGAAGTCAGACAATGTCTGTGGTGGCGAGGGACGATGTCCCAGGGTCCTCTGTCCTTAGACTCTCCTTCTCGGCCAGGAAAAACTACAAAAAAACCTCTTTGGGAAAAAAGCGTAGAAACCTGGAGGAGTTCCAGTGAAGGAGAGATCCGACTCTCACAGACGGACAGACGGACACGAGGAGACTGGAGCTGGACCCACTCTTCAGGCAGATGAGGGACCGACTGAGTCGAGCTGGACCCACTCTTCAGGCAGAAGAGGGACCGTCTGAGTCGAGCTGGACCCACTCTTCAGGCAGAAGAGGGACCGTCTGAGTCGAGCTGGACCCACTCTTCAGGCAGATGAGGGACCGACTGAGGCGAACAGGACCCACTCTTCAGGCAGATGAGGGACCGTCCACACAGGGCAGGGACCACTTCACCAGGGGAGGGGCATCTGGGTCCACAGGTCCTCAGGAGTGAGAGAAAGAAAAGAAGGCGGTGAACAGTTTGCAAGTGGAATCAAAAAATAAATATTGTTTGATAGCATAAGTAGTCAGAAGAAGAAGAGGATAGTGCTCAAGCTGTCATACTTCCCCCAGCATAGTTACTCCTAGGGCAGCGTAGCTGAAGCTGTGGGTTTATGTTTCTGTTCCTAACTAGTCTGACCATAAGCGATTTCGAAGAGGAACGTTTTAAGCCTGGACTTAAATGAAGAGACTGTGTCAGCATATTTAACATGGGTCGGGAGCTGATTCCATAACACAGGAGCTTGGTAGCTAAACGCTCTACCTCCTACAGTACTTTTAGAGACTCTTGGCACCACCAGAAGGCCAGCATTCTGAGAGCGAAGAGCTCTGTTTGGATGATATGGTTCTATAGCTTCTTTGAGGTAGGATGGGGCCATGTCATTTATGGCTTTGTAGGTCAAGAGTAGAATTTTGAATTTGATTCTAGACTCGACGGGGAGCCAGTGAAGAGACTTCAGCACTGGCGTCATGTGCTCTCTTCTTTTTGTTCCTGTTAGTAATCTTGCTGCTGCATTTTGAACCAGTTGAAAGCTTTTTATGGAGCTTTTAGGACACGCTGCAAGCAGGGAGTTACAGTAGTCTAGTCGTTAATCTAGTCGTTACAAATGCATGGATAAGTTTTTCGGCATCACTTTTAGGCAGGATTCTTCTGATTTTGGCTATGTTGCGCAAATGGAAATAGGCTGTTTTACAAGCTTGATTTATATGAGCTTTAAATGAGAGCTCCTGGTCAAATAAGACTCCAAGATTTCTTACAGTAGAACTAGAGGCTACACTAACATTGTCCAGCGTGACTATCTGCTCAGATAGAGCGTCTCGTAGATGCTTAGGGCCAAGCACAATGACCTCGGTTTTTTCAGGGTTAAGAAGCAGGTAGTTTAGTGTCATCCAGGTTTTTATCTCCTTCACACAAGTACTAAGTCTGTCTACTTGATCGCTCTGATCAGGTTTCATTGATAAATACAGCTGAGTGTCGTCTGCATAGCAGTGGAAGTTAATGTCATGCTTTCTGATAATGTTGCCTAATGGCAGCATATAAAGAGTAAACAGAATTGGACCGAGTACCGAACCCTGTGGCACACCGTAAATTACTTTAGAGCTTGGTGAGGAGCTCTGGTTTACATTAACAAATTGGAACCTATCAGATAGATAGGATTTAAACCAGCTGAGGGCTGTTCCTCCAACACCTACATCACATTCTAACCTCTGCAGTAGAATGTTGTGGTCGATGGTGTCAAACGCTGCGCTGAGGTCCAACAGAACCAGGATTGAGACCAGTCCATCGTCAGCGGCTAATAACAAATCATTTGTGACTTTAACTAGTGCAGTTTCAGTGCTGTGGTGGGCTCTGAACCCTGACTGGAAAACTTCAAATAAGTTATTGTCCTGCAGGTGGCGACAAAGCTGTTTTACTACAACTTTTTCAAGGATTTTAGAGACGAAGGGAAGATTTGAAATAGGTCTGTAGTACTACTACTACTACTACTCCCACTGCTGCTACTATTACTACTACTACTACTACTACTACTACTACTACTACTACTATCATCCTAACTGGATCTGATTTGAAGGACAATAGATCAAATAATGAACTAAATCTGGTATTAAAATACTAAAAACAGGAAAAAAACTAAATTACATTTGAAGGAGTGTTGTGAGAAACACAAATGAAACACAATAATTTCATATTGTCCACATAAAGTTTCAGTCACAGTAGACTTTCACACAATGAGTAGATGAACCAAAACCTTTGCTAGTAAGAGACTGTTACACTGTCACACAAATAAAACACTTAAGTAGGAGTTTGGATGTTGAGAGACGTACAATTTTGTGAAAAGTAAATCTAACTGTGTGAATTGAACTTGAACTACTCACCTCTGTTTATCAAGTACAAACATCTAAATGTCACAGTTTTCTTCCGAGCCATGAAGAGTTTCAAGAGATTTATGCATATGAATTCTCTTTCCCGGCGCTTTAATAGAAACAATAGACGGTGGTCATTGTAAGTACATTCAAAACCCTGTAGAGAAATGTAACAAAGCTTTGCATCATTCGGGACGTGCTGAGCTGGAGCGCTGCACTCCACCCTCCTCTGAGCGGCCCGCACAGCCACACTGAGCAAACTAGTCTAAAATGTATTGAGGTCATAGTGGAGAGTGCCAGGTCTCACTGTCGACAGGCTGGTGCCCTCACTGTGGTTATAGGAGATGGAGGGGAGAAATGATGTTTAAATATAGATTTGATGTGAAATTGAATGAATACTAAATAGCCTTTGGTTGCTGGTTGTGTTGTTCCCTGAAGGTCATCTGGAGGCGCTTTGTGCAGTGGATGGTTATCTCTAAATGCTCTAAATTAGGAGAGAAGAGGTTTTTTGAGCGCGAAGAGGAGGAATCTTTGCGATGCTTTTAGGTAATTCCAGAAAAAAATTGACCATTGCAGTAACTGGGGAACAGTCTGTAGCTGGTTCAAACCTCGTCCTTCCAAACGGCACATTTGGAGTGTGTTTTCATTCAGTTTTATTTTCCATAATTTTATCAGTATTCTGTTTGTTCACGGTCGTCTCAAACACCTCCATTAACCTCACTTTTACCTGTGGCACTCGCAATATACCGTATTTTCAAGACTATAAGACGCACCTTTTTCACTTATATTCATACTTATATACTTATACTCCGGAGCGACTTATATGTGATATTATTTGTTATTTTCACACTCGCAACCGCATTTCATACTCCAGTGCGACTTATATATGTTTTTTTCTTCTCTATTATTCATTTTTTGGCTGGTGCGACTTATACTCCAGTGCGACTTATATATGTTTTTTTCTTCTCTATTATGCATTTTTTGGCTTGTGCGACTTATACTCCGTTTTGACTTATATATGATTTTTTCTTCTCTATTATGCATTTTTTGGCTTGTGCGACTTATACTCCAGTGCGACTTATATGTTTTTTTCTTCTCTATTATGCATTTTTTGGCTTGTGCGACTTATACTCCAGTGCGACTTATACTCCAGTGCGACTTATATATGTTGTCAGCGTCTTTGGGTCACTGAAAAGCGCTATATAAATAAAAGTTATTATTATTATTATTATTATTATTATTATGCATTTTTTTGGCTTGTGCGACTTATACTCCAGTGCGACTTATATGTTTTTTTCTTCTCTATTATGCATTTTTTGGCTTGTGCGACTTATACTCCAGTGCGACTTATATATGTTTTTTTCTTCTCTATTATGCATTTTTTGGCTTGTGCGACTTATACTCCAGTGCGACTTATACTCCAGTGCGACTTATATATGTTTTTTTCTTCTCTATTATGCATTTTTTGGCTTGTGCGACTTATACTCCAGTGCGACTTATATATGTTTTTTTCTTCTCTATTATGCATTTTTTGCCTTGTGCGACTTATACTCCGGTGCTTATAGTCCGGAAAACACGGTACACATCTCAGTGTTTGCAGTGTGCGTCCCAATAAATGTATAACGGTTAATATTTAGAAATGGTGATATGTTAACGTGGTGATTGTGCCTCTTTTGTTTAGCACACATGGGCGTTCCCGTCACACACATGCAGACGGTCGTATCAGCGTGTTAAGAGCGCTTTCTGGCATCGTACCGCCGGGTCACATGACTAACAGAAACACATTTGGATAGTGCACCGCTCCAGAGATGTGTTATTGAAACAATGTGAACCTGATGGAGGAGCGGTATTGACGTTTCTCCGGGTAATGTAGCTCTCCATCTCCTTCCTCTTTTGTTGAGCACCTTTCCTCTCTCCATCAATCTATCTATCTGTGTTCGCAGGGTGAAAAATGGCACCCATTACTTTTGGCATGTGCTTTACAGAAATAGCAATGGATTCGGTGAAAAGCAGGAGGTAAACAGCCTGGTACATTTGGCCTTATATACAGCTAACATTTAGTGGATTTCAAATGGACTCTGTTGCTCGAGACACGGCATTTTTAGACGTGTTTTAAAGTAAGAGTCATAAAAATAGATTTCAACGCGTTTGCTTCTGTGTCATTCATAACAAGCTAAAAAAACGGAAAAAAGTGCAGTATTTCTCAGCTCATGTAAGTAAATATACAGGGTAAATAATTGCGATAGTGTTTGTGACATGTAATATTTTAAAAAACACCTCATTTTTTATTTATTTTTTTGATAATAAGAAACTGACAGAACAAACGGAACAAGACCAGCGATCGAAAGAAAGACAAAACCAAATGTAAATAGAGCAGCTAAAAGTGTAAAGCAGAAAATAAAATGTCAGTCAGGCATATGTAAGTATAAGTATCTGTCACATCTGTCCCAGTTTTCAATTTTGCAAATGTCCAAGGTTATTTCAGTTCAGTCCTTGACAGCCGGCCACGTTCCTGTCATCCGTTTGCTTGTACCGTATTTTCCGGACTATAAGTGGCACCTTTTTTCATAGTTTTGGCCGGGGTGCGACTTATACTTATATTTATACTTATATACTTACAGTTATAAGTCGCTCCGGAGTATAAGTATAAGTGATATTATTTTTAGTTTTTACACTCGGAGCCGCATTTCATACTCCAGTGCGACTTATATATGTTTTTTTTCTTCTCTATTGTGCATTTTTTGTCCGGTGCAACTTATAGTACGGAAAATACGGTAATTGCTTTTTTCTTTTTTTTGCTGCAGCTAAAACGACCCTCCACAGGTATCCATCAATCATTTCCATTGTTGGAGTTTTACATCCGAGATACTGAACATTGTTTTAAAGCCAAATGGAATGTCAGTGTTGAAGACAGTGTGCAGTGCCTCATTACCGTATTTTCCGGACTATAAGTCGCACCAGCCAGAAAATGCATAATATATGTTTTTTCTTTTCTATAAGTTGCACTGGAGTATAAGTCGTTCCAGCCAAAAAATGCATAATAGAGAAGAAAAAAACATACATAAGTCGCACTGGAGTATGAAATGCGGTTGCAAGTGTGAAAATAACAACTAATATCACATATAAGTCGCTCCGGAGTATAAGTATATAAGTATAAATATATATCTACAGTATATCTATAATAAGTAGAAGTCTCACCTAGCCAAAACTATGAAAAAAGGTGCGACTTATAGTCTGGAAAATACGGTAATGAGGCACTGCACACTGTCTTCAACACTGACATCAGTTTTCATGAATAATAGGACGGTCCCAAAACAAATAAACATAGAAATCTAATAGTTTCTTTCAGACCTGTAAAGGACTTTATAATAGTACATTCTTTATAGGTGCAGTGCGTAACTTTTCAGGTTGAGGGTTTGCCACCCGGAGATGTTAATGCCTTTCCTGGGATGTCCCACACTATGGCATTAAACTTATACATCTTTTTGTACGATTTTTAATATGTTGAATAGTCTCGTTGACACATGAGTTCTTGAAAGTTTTTACACGGCGAGACTCCTGCATTTACCCGGTGATCGATGGCGTCTCGAAAAGAAATGGCAATCAACTGTGTGTTTTGCCCAGCGTAGCATTTTGCCATTAATTACACGACATGTCGTTAAGGACGCTAGAAGTTCTGCTGCCACTGCATCAGCGACCAATCAATGAGCATTATCACGTTTAGGACAAAGGTCACAACCCCCGGGGACACATCACACTGGTGTTGGACATGTTCCGATCTGAAGACGTCGCACACACAACACTCTGCTACCACTGCACTTTAGTGAGTCACGAGGGGCCGGTTCAAACAAATCAATGTCAATCAGATTAAATCACAACACAACACAACACATCACGACACAACACATCACAACACAACACATCACAACACAACACATCACAACACGACATGACACGACACAAGACAACACAATACATCATAACACAACACAATGCATCACGACACAACACATCACAATACAACACGACACAAGACAACACAATACATCACAACACAACACATCACGACACAACACATCACAACACAACACAACACATCACAACACGACATGACACAACACGACACAAGACAACACAATACATCATAACACAACACAATACATCACGACACAACACATCACAATACAACACGACACAAGACAACACAATACATCACAACACAACACATCACGACACAACACATCACAACACAACACATCACAACACAACACATCACAACACAACACATCACAACACGACACAACACGACACAAGACAACACAATACATCATAACACAACACGATACAACACAACACAACACATCACAACACAACACAACACAACACATCACAACACGACACGACACAGCACGACACAAGACAACACAATACATCACAACATGACACAACACAATGCACCAAACACAGTACATCATAACACAACACAATACATCACGACACAACACATCACAATACAACACAACATATCACAACACAATACATCACAACATGACAACACAATACACCAAACACAGTACATCATAACACAACACAATACATCACGACACAACACATCACAATACAACACATCACATCACAACACAACACAACACATCACAACACAACACAACACATCACATCACAACACATCACAACACAACACAACACATCACATCACAACACAACACATCACATTACAACACAACACATCACAACACATCACAACACAACACATCACAACACAACACATCACATCACAACACAACACATCAAAACATAACACATCACAACACATCACAACACATCACAACACATCACAACACAACACAACACAACACATCACAACACATCACAACACAACAC
Source organism: Eucyclogobius newberryi (assembly GCF_026437365.1). Taxonomy (NCBI): domain Eukaryota; kingdom Metazoa; phylum Chordata; class Actinopteri; order Gobiiformes; family Gobiidae; genus Eucyclogobius; species Eucyclogobius newberryi. The sequence goes on along the minus strand of NW_027315731.1, from coordinate 11,410 downwards.
AACACATCACAACACATCACATCACAACACATCACAACACAACACAACACATCACAACACATCACAACACATCACAACACAACACAACACATCACAACACAACACAACACATCACAACACATCACAACACATCACATCACAACACAACACATCACAACACATCACAACACAACACATCACAACACAACACATCACAACACAACACATCACATCACAACACAACACATCACAACATAACACATCACATCACAACACAACACAATACATCACAACACATCACAACACATCACATCACAACACATCACATCACAACATATCACAACACAACACAACACATCACAACACATCACAACACATCACATCACATCACAACACAACACAACACATCACAACATATCACAACACAACACAACACATCACAACACATCACATCACATCACAACACAACACAACACATCACATCACAACATATCACAACACAACACAACACATCACAACACAACACATCACATCACAACACAACACAATACATCACAACACATCACAATACATAACATCACATCACAACACAACACAATACATCACAACACATCACAACACATCACATCACAACACATCACATCACAACACAATACATCACAACACATCACATCACAACACAACACATCACATCACAACACAACACAATACATCACAACACATCACAACAAATCACATCACAACACATCACATCACAACACAACACATCACAACACATCACAACACAACACAATACATCACATCACAACAAATCACATCACAACACAACACATCACAACACATCACATCACAACACAACACAATACATCACAACACATCACATCACAACACATCACAACACAACACATCACAACACAACACATCACATCACAACACAACACATCACAACACATCACAACACATCACATCACAACACAACACATCACAACACATCACATCACAACACATCACAACACATCACAACACATCACAACACATCACATCACAACACATCACATCACAACACAACACATCACATCACAACACAACACATCACAACACATCACATCACAACACATCACAACACATCACAACACATCACATCACAACACATCACAACACATCACAACACATCACATCACAACACATCACATCACAACACAACACAATACATCACAACACATCACATCACATCACAACACAACACATCACAACACATCACATCACAACACATCACAACACATCACAACACATCACATCACAACACATCACATCACAACACATCACAACACAACACAACACATTACAACACATCACATCACAACACATCACAACACATCACAACACATCACATCACAACACATCACAACACATCACATCACAACACATCACAACACATCACATCACAACACATCACATCACATCACAACACATCACAACACATCACATCACAACACAACACATCACAACACATCACATCACAACACATCACAACACATCACAACACATCACATCACAACACAACACATCACAACACATCACATCACAACACATCACAACACATCACAACACATCACAACACATCACAACACATCACAACACATCACAACACAACACATCACATCACAACACATCACATCACAACACAACACATCACAACACATCACATCACAACACATCACATCACAACACATCACATCACAACACATCACATCACAACACATCACATCACATCACAACACAACACAATACATCACAACACATCACATCACAACACATCACAACACATCACAACACATCACATCACAACACATCACAACACATCACATCACAACACATCACATCACATCACAACACATCACATCACAACACAACACATCACAACACAACACATCACATCACAACACATCACAACACAACACATCACAACACAACACATCACATCACAACACAACACATCACAACACATCACAACACATCACATCACAACACAACACATCACAACACATCACATCACAACACATCACAACACATCACAACACATCACAACACATCACATCACAACACATCACATCACAACACAACACATCACATCACAACACAACACATCACAACACATCACATCACAACACATCACAACACATCACAACACATCACATCACAACACATCACAACACATCACAACACATCACATCACAACACATCACATCACAACACAACACAATACATCACAACACATCACATCACATCACATCACAACACAACACATCACAACACATCACATCACAACACATCACAACACAACACATCACATCACAACACATCACATCACAACACATCACAATACAACACGACACAAGACAACACAATACATCACAACACAACACATCACGACACAACACATCACAACACAACACATCACAACACAACACATCACAACACAACACATCACAACACGACACAACACGACACAAGACAACACAATACATCATAACACAACACGATACAACACAACACAACACATCACAACACAACACAACACAACACATCACAACACGACACGACACAGCACGACACAAGACAACACAATACATCACAACATGACACAACACAATGCACCAAACACAGTACATCATAACACAACACAATACATCACGACACAACACATCACAATACAACACAACATATCACAACACAATACATCACAACATGACAACACAATACACCAAACACAGTACATCATAACACAACACAATACATCACGACACAACACATCACAATACAACACATCACATCACAACACAACACAACACATCACAACACAACACAACACATCACATCACAACACATCACAACACAACACAACACATCACATCACAACACAACACATCACATTACAACACAACACATCACAACACATCACAACACAACACATCACAACACAACACATCACATCACAACACAACACATCAAAACATAACACATCACAACACATCACAACACATCACAACACATCACAACACAACACAACACAACACATCACAACACATCACAACACAACACAACACATCACAACACATCACATCACAACACATCACAACACAACACAACACATCACAACACATCACAACACATCACAACACAACACAACACATCACAACACAACACAACACATCACAACACATCACAACACATCACATCACAACACAACACATCACAACACATCACAACACAACACATCACAACACAACACATCACAACACAACACATCACATCACAACACAACACATCACAACATAACACATCACATCACAACACAACACAATACATCACAACACATCACAACACATCACATCACAACACATCACATCACAACATATCACAACACAACACAACACATCACAACACATCACAACACATCACATCACATCACAACACAACACAACACAACACAACATATCACAACACAACACAACACATCACAACACATCACATCACATCACAACACAACACAACACATCACATCACAACATATCACAACACAACACAACACATCACAACACAACACATCACATCACAACACAACACAATACATCACAACACATCACAATACATAACATCACATCACAACACAACACAATACATCACAACACATCACAACACATCACATCACAACACATCACATCACAACACAATACATCACAACACATCACATCACATCACAACACAACACATCACATCACAACACAACACAATACATCACAACACATCACAACAAATCACATCACAACACATCACATCACAACACAACACATCACAACACATCACAACACAACACAATACATCACATCACAACAAATCACATCACAACACAACACATCACAACACATCACATCACAACACAACACAATACATCACAACACATCACATCACAACACATCACAACACAACACATCACAACACAACACATCACATCACAACACAACACATCACAACACATCACAACACATCACATCACAACACAACACATCACAACACATCACATCACAACACATCACAACACATCACAACACATCACAACACATCACATCACAACACATCACATCACAACACAACACATCACATCACAACACAACACATCACAACACATCACATCACAACACATCACAACACATCACAACACATCACATCACAACACATCACAACACATCACAACACATCACATCACAACACATCACATCACAACACAACACAATACATCACAACACATCACATCACATCACAACACAACACATCACAACACATCACATCACAACACATCACAACACATCACAACACATCACATCACAACACATCACATCACAACACATCACAACACAACACAACACATTACAACACATCACATCACAACACATCACAACACATCACAACACATCACATCACAACACATCACAACACATCACATCACAACACATCACAACACATCACATCACAACACATCACATCACATCACAACACATCACAACACATCACATCACAACACAACACATCACAACACATCACATCACAACACATCACAACACATCACAACACATCACATCACAACACAACACATCACAACACATCACATCACAACACATCACAACACATCACAACACATCACAACACATCACAACACATCACAACACATCACAACACAACACATCACATCACAACACATCACATCACAACACAACACATCACAACACATCACATCACAACACATCACATCACAACACATCACATCACAACACATCACATCACAACACATCACATCACATCACAACACAACACAATACATCACAACACATCACATCACAACACATCACAACACATCACAACACATCACATCACAACACATCACAACACATCACATCACAACACATCACATCACATCACAACACATCACAACACATCACATCACAACACAACACATCACAACACATCACATCACAACACATCACAACACATCACAACACATCACATCACAACACATCACAACACATCACAACACATCACAACACATCACAACACATCACAACACATCACAACACAACACATCACATCACAACACATCACATCACAACACAACACATCACAACACATCACATCACAACACATCACATCACAACACATCACATCACAACACATCACATCACAACACAACACAATACATCACAACACATCACATCACAACACAACACAACACATCACAACACATCACAACACGACATGACACGACACAAGACAACACAATACATCATAACACAACACAATGCATCACGACACAACACATCACAATACAACACGACACAAGACAACACAATACATCACAACACAACACATCACGACACAACACATCACAACACAACACAACACATCACAACACGACATGACACAACACGACACAAGACAACACAATACATCATAACACAACACAATACATCACGACACAACACATCACAATACAACACGACACAAGACAACACAATACATCACAACACAACACATCACGACACAACACATCACAACACAACACATCACAACACAACACATCACAACACAACACATCACAACACGACACAACACGACACAAGACAACACAATACATCATAACACAACACGATACAACACAACACAACACATCACAACACAACACAACACAACACATCACAACACGACACGACACAGCACGACACAAGACAACACAATACATCACAACATGACACAACACAATGCACCAAACACAGTACATCATAACACAACACAATACATCACGACACAACACATCACAATACAACACAACATATCACAACACAATACATCACAACATGACACAACACAATACACCAAACACAGTACATCATAACACAACACAATACATCACGACACAACACATCACAATACAACACATCACATCACAACACAACACAACACATCACAACACAACACAACACATCACATCACAACACATCACAACACAACACAACACATCACATCACAACACAACACATCACATTACAACACATCACAACACATCACATCACAACACAACACATCACATCACAACACAACACATCAAAACATAACACATCACAACACATCACAACACATCACAACACATCACAACACAACACAACACAACACATCACAACACATCACAACACAACACATCACAACACATCACATCACAACACATCACAACACAACACAACACAACACAACACATAACAACACATCACAACACATCACAACACAACACAACACATCACAACACAACACAACACATCACAACACATCACAACACATCACATCACAACACAACACATCACAACACATCACAACACAACACATCACAACACAACACATCACAACACAACACATCACATCACAACACAACACATCACAACATAACACATCACATCACAACACAACACAATACATCACAACACATCACAACACATCACATCACAACACATCACATCACAACATATCACAACACAACACAACACATCACAACACATCACATCACATCACAACACAACACAACACATCACAACATATCACAACACAACACAACACATCACAACACATCACATCACATCACAACACAACACAACACATCACATCACAACATATCACAACACAACACAACACATCACAACACAACACATCACATCACAACACAACACAATACATCACAACACATCACAATACATAACATCACATCACAACACAACACAATACATCACAACACATCACAACACATCACATCACAACACATCACATCACAACACAATACATCACAACACATCACATCACATCACAACACAACACATCACATCACAACACAACACAATACATCACAACACATCACAACAAATCACATCACAACACATCACATCACAACACAACACATCACAACACATCACAACACAACACAATACATCACATCACAACAAATCACATCACATCACATCACAACACAACACATCACAACACATCACATCACAACACAACACAATACATCACAACACATCACATCACAACACATCACAACACAACACATCACAACACAACACATCACATCACAACACAACACATCACAACACATCACAACACATCACATCACAACACAACACATCACAACACATCACATCACAACACATCACAACACATCACAACACATCACAACACATCACATCACAACACATCACATCACAACACAACACATCACATCACAACACAACACATCACAACACATCACATCACAACACATCACAACACATCACAACACATCACATCACAACACATCACAACACATCACAACACATCACATCACAACACATCACATCACAACACAACACAATACATCACAACACATCACATCACATCACAACACAACACATCACAACACATCACATCACAACACATCACAACACATCACAACACATCACATCACAACACATCACATCACAACACATCACAACACAACACAACACATTACAACACATCACATCACAACACATCACAACACATCACAACACATCACATCACAACACATCACAACACATCACATCACAACACATCACATCACATCACAACACATCACAACACATCACATCACAACACAACACATCACAACACATCACATCACAACACATCACAACACATCACAACACATCACATCACAACACAACACATCACAACACATCACATCACAACACATCACAACACATCACAACACATCACAACACATCACAACACATCACAACACAACACATCACATCACAACACATCACATCACAACACAACACATCACAACACATCACATCACAACACATCACATCACAACACATCACATCACAACACATCACATCACAACACATCACATCACATCACAACACAACACAATACATCACAACACATCACATCACAACACATCACAACACATCACAACACATCACATCACAACACATCACAACACATCACATCACAACACATCACATCACATCACAACACATCACAACACATCACATCACAACACAACACATCACAACACATCACATCACAACACATCACAACACATCACAACACATCACATCACAACACATCACAACACATCACAACACATCACAACACATCACAACACATCACAACACATCACAACACAACACATCACATCACAACACATCACAACACAACACATCACAACACATCACATCACAACACATCACATCACAACACATCACATCACAACACATCACATCACATCACAACACAACACAATACATCACAACACATCACATCACAACACAACACAACACATCACAACACATCACATCACAACACATCACAACACATCACAACACATCACATCACAACACATCACATCACATCACAACACATCACAACACAACACAACACATCACAACACATCACAACACATCACATCACAACACATCACAACACATCACATCACAACACATCACAACACATCACATCACAACACATCACATCACAACACAACACAATACATCACAACACATCACATCACAACACAACACAACACATCACAACACATCACATCACAACACATCACAACACATCACAACACATCACATCACAACACAACACATCACAACACATCACATCACAACACAACACAACACATCACAACACATCACATCACAACACATCACAACACATCACAACACATCACATCACAACACAACACATCACAACACATCACAACACAACACAACACATCACAACACAACACAACACAATACATCACATCACATCACAACACATCACAACACAACACAACACATCACAACACATCACATCACAACACAACACAACACATCACAACACATCACAACACATCACAACACATCACAACACATCACAACACATCACAACACAACACATCACAACACAACACATCACAACACAACACATCACAACACATCACATCACAACACAACACATCACAACACATCACATCACATCACAACACAACACATCACAACACATCACATCACATCACATCACATCACAACACAACACAACACAACACAACACATCACATAATTGTATCCCTCAAACCAGAAACAGTTTCAAGCACATTTTTCATGTATTGTCCTTGTGATTTGAAGGTCAGTTATAATAGTTTTAGCCCAGAATGTAAAATACAGATAGACAAGCACACCATCAACAATAATCACCACCAAAACAGTCAAAGTACATTTGGGTACTTGACGTTAAATTACTTTAATGCTTCCTTAAAAATTTAACTCTGCAGTGCACGGAAATGTCTTAAGAATGAAGTTGTGTTTCATTTCTTTGTATTTTTAACAAACATAGTCACACAGCAGGACATTTCAGTAATAACACTTTTCTTCCAAAATTGATTATGATTATAATCTATCATTTACTCTAAACTACAGTTATTATCTGAAATGGATTTACAAAGTTAAACGCTGTGATACAAAGTGTGTCCTGCAGCGCACACAAGCTACACAAAAACCAGAGGGCGCTATTTATGCAGGACGAGCTCTCAAGCTACAGGCCAAACATGTAACTATCATCTTCTAGCTTTTAAATAATACAACTTTTCTGAAAACATATATGTCCTGACAGCTGTATATCCTAAGAAAAGTACAAGTTTAATTATTACAGACAAATCCTTTAAGATAGGACAGTTACAAACCGATTTAACTGACAAAATTGGCAGTTAAAATGTCAAAATGTGTTCAGAGTGCTGCAGCGTGCCATGTGACATAAAACTATACGATAAAACATAAGCGTTATATGTTACCCAGACACTAGAAAGCGATCTAGAGTTCGTCGTATAAACCTCTAGGACCAACAAAGCGACGGTGTAAACATGCAGTGTCCTTATTTGACTTGATTATAGGGATTAGGAGTTTACCAAGTGCATTAGCTTCCGCGCGGTGCTTCCCGGTCGTCCAATGGGAGCGGCGCAGGGGTACAGGAGGGCGGGACTTTGGGTGAGCGTTGGCACAAAGTTTGGAGCGATCTGCCGACTCAACGGGGCATTCATCCTCTACTGGGCATTTGTCCCTTTTAGTTACTGAATACCTCTGGGATTTCTCGAAACGATGGAGACAATATGCAAACAGATGAAGAAGCATCCGGGGGTAGGTCCTTATTTTATGTGACATTTTGCAATATATCGAGCTAAACTTCAAAGGACACGGAAAATGTTATCTAAAAACTTCACAATGCCTTGGTTTGTTTTGTAACTGTGTCTTTGAAAATAGACACTTCTGGACCACGAAAACGCACAAAAAACCCAAACATAATTGAATAGTCCTGATTTGATAAATGACTGAAGAGCAGGGAGAGTCCAATCAACTCAATCGCTGCATAATTTGTTGTTCCCATAACCCGTCCTTCGCCGAGGCTGACCCAGATCTGTGGAGTGACGAGGGCTGGTTTTTGGCAGAGCACCAGAAAAGTAATAAGGCCAACAACAGGATCGAACTGAGGAGAAAAACAGGACCGTCCAAACACACTTCACGGCACATTTTATAACCAGAAACGTCACATTTTATAACCAGAAACGTCACATTTTATAACCAGAAACATCACATTTTATAACCAGAAAAATCACATTTTATAACCAGAAATGTCACATTTTATAACCAGAAATGTCACATTTTATAACCAGAAACGTCACATTTTATAACCAGAAACGTCACATTTTATAACCAGAAACATCACATTTTATAACCAGAAATGTCACATTTTATAACCAGAAACATCACATTTTATAACCAGAAATGTCACATTTTATAACCAGAAACATCACATTTTATAACCAGAAACATCACATTTTATAACCAGAAACATCTTCCAAACGGCTGCACTGACAAACAATATTAAAAACAACAAAGGGTAAGTGCTCAACTGGACCGCACTACTCCCAACACAATAAAATCTGTACATGTAAAATAAACAAATAAACAACAAACCACAGTGGACTGAACAACTTACGCGATGTGTAAAGCCAGAGAATCAAAGTGGGTCCAAGACGAGAATTAAAAGTTAAGATTTTAAGAGTACATGTAAATTGTATGTGGTTTGAATGTAACTTCAGCACCAGGCCGTGGACAGCTCCTTGCACTAACATGATAACTCCACTCAAGGGGAAGAGCATTATCTATATCTAAAACTAAACTTTGAGGGTGGCATTGAAAATCCACAAACTGTTAATATCCAACCAAATTATACTGTATTTATTGATCCACACAAGTTTTACAATCCAAACGTGCTCGAAATGGTACAATGTGCTGTGCGACTTGTGAGTGAACGTGGTGAAATG
>NW_027315730.1:272500-285000 GCF_026437365.1 Eucyclogobius newberryi | reverse complement strand
AGCAGTGGTTGTAGTAGCAGTAGTTGTAGTAGTAGCAGTGGTTGTAGCAGTAGCAGTGGTTGTAGTAGTAGTAGTAGTAGTAGTAGTAGTAGTAGTAGTAGTAGTAGTAGCAGTAGCCATAGTAGTAGCAGTAGTTGTAGTAGTAGCAGTGGTTGTAGTAGTAGTAGTAGTAGTACTAGTAGTAGTACTAGTAGTAGTGGTTGTAGTAGTAGTAGTAGTGGTTGTAGTAGTAGTAGTAGTAGCAGTGATTGTAGTAGTAGCAGTGGTTGTAGTAGTAGCAGTGGTTGTAGTAGTAGCAGTGGTTGTAGTAGTAGTAGTAGTAGTACTAGTAGTAGTACTAGTAGTAGTGGTTGTAGTAGTAGTAGTAGTGGTTGTAGTAGTAGTAGTAGTAGTAGTAGTAGTAGTAGTAGTAGTACTAGTAGTAGTACTAGTAGTAGTAGTAGTAGTAGTAGTAGTAGCAGTGGTTGTAGTAGTAGCAGTGGTTGTAGTAGTAGTAGTGGTTTTAGTAGTAGTAGTAGTAGTAGTAGTAGTAGTGGTTGTAGTAGTAGTAGTAGTAGTAGTAGTAGTAGTAGTAGTAGTAGTACTAGTAGTAGTAGTAGTAGTAGTAGTAGTAGTAGTAGTAGTAGTAGTAGTAGTAGTAGTAGTAGCAGTGGTTGTAGTAGTAGCAGTGGTTGTAGTAGTAGCGGTAGTTGTAGTAGTAGCAGTGATTGTAGTAGTAAATCAAATCAAATCAAATCAATTTATTTTTGTAACGCCCAAAATCACAACAACAGTTGCCTCTGAGGGCCACAGGGAGAAATGAATCAACAATGTCTGTGGTGGCGATGAAGTCAGACAATGTCTGTGGTGGCGAGGGACGATGTCCCAGGGTACTCTGTCCTTAGACTCTCCTTCTCGGCCAGGAAAAACTACAAAAAAAACCTCTTTGGGAAAAAAGCGTAGAAACCTGGAGGAGTTCCAGTGAAGGAGAGATCCGACTCTCACAGACGGACAGACGGACACGAGGAGACTGGAGCTGGACCCACTCTTCAGGCAGAAGAGGGACCGTCGGAGGCGAGCTGGACCCACTCTTCAGGCAGACGAGGGACCGTCGGAGGCGAGCTGGACCCACTCTTCAGGCAGATGAGGGACCGACTGAGGCGAACTGGAGCCACTCTTCAGGCAGATGAGGGACCGACTGAGGCGAACTGGAGCCACTCTTCAGGCAGATGAGGGACCGTCCACATGGGGCAGGGACCACTTCACCAGGGGAGGGGCATCTGGGTCCACAGGTCCTCAGAAGTGAGAGAAAGAAAAGAAGGCGGTGAACAGTTTGCAAGTGGAATCAAAAAATAAATATTGTTTGATAGCATAAGTAGTCAGAAGAAGAGGATAGTGCTCAAGCTGTCATACTTCCCCCAGCATAATTACTCCTAGGGCAGCGTAGCTAAAGCTGTGGGTTTATCTTTATGTTCCTAACTACTCTGACCATAAGCGATTTCGAAGAGGAACGTTTTAAGCCTGGACTTAAATGAAGAGACTGTGTCAGCATATTTAATATGGGTCGGGAGCTGATTCCATAACACAGGAGCTTGGTAGCTAAACGCTCTACCTCCTACAGTACTTTTAGAGACTCTTGGCACCACCAGAAGGCCAGCATTCTGAGAGCGAAGAGCTCTGTTTGGATGATATGGTTCTATAGCATCTTTGAGGTAGGATGGGGCCATGTCATTTATGGCTTTGTAGGTCAAGAGTAGAATTTTGAATTTGATTCTAGACTCGACGGGGAGCCAGTGAAGAGACTTCAGCACTGGCGTAATGTGCTCTCTTCTTTTTGTTCCTGTTAGTAATCTTGCTGCTGCATTTTGAACCAGTTGAAAGCTTTTTATGGAGCTTTTAGGACACGCTGCAAGCAGGGAGTTACAGTAGTCTAATCTAGTCGTTACAAATGCATGGATAAGTTTTTCGGCATCACTTTTAGGCAGGATTCTTCTGATTTTGGCGATGTTGCGCAAATGGAAAAAGGCTGTTTTACAAGCTTGATTTATATGAGCTTTAAATGAGAGCTCCTGGTCAAATAAGACTCCAAGGTTTCTTACAGTAGAACTGGAGGCTACACTGACATTGTCCAGTGTGACTATCTGCTCAGATAGAGCGTCTCGTAGATGCTTAGGGCCAAGCACATTGACCTCGGTTTTTTCAGGGTTAAGAAGCAGGTAGTTTAGTGTCATCCAGGTTTTTATCTCCTTCACACAAGTACTAAGTCTGTCTACTTGATCGCTCTGATCAGGTTTCATTGATAAATACAGCTGAGTGTCATCTGCATAGCAGTGGAAGTTAATGCCATGCTTTCTGATAATGTTGCCTAATGGTAGCATATAAAGAGTAAACAGAATTGGACCGAGTACCGAACCCTGTGGCACACCGTAAATTACTTTAGAGCTTGGTGAGGAGCTCTGGTTTACATTAACAAATTGGAACCTATCAGATAGATAGGATTTAAACCAGCTGAGGGCTGTTCCTCCAACACCTACATCACATTCTAACCTCTGCAGTAGAATGTTGTGGTCAATGGTGTCAAACGCTGCGCTGAGGTCCAACAGAACCAGGATTGAGACCAGTCCATCGTCAGCGGCTAATAACAAATCATTTGTGACTTTAACTAGTGCAGTTTCAGTGCTGTGGTGGGCTCTGAACCCTGACTGGAAAACTTCAAATAAGTTATTGTCCTGCAGGTGGCGACAAAGCTGTTTTACTACAACTTTTTCAAGGATTTTAGAGACGAAGGGAAGATTTGAAATAGGTCTGTAGTTTACCAATAGGTCGGGATCTAGATTAGGCTTTTTCAGAAGAGGTTTAATGACTGCATGTTTGAAGGACTGTGGAACATAGCCACTTTCGAGTGAAGTATTTATTATATTAAGAATAGGGTCTATAATTAGGGGAAGAATGTCTTTGAGGAGTCTGCTTGGAATGGGGTCTAGGACACAAGTTGAGCTTTTAGAGGAGCAGTGGTTGTAGTAGTAGCAGTGGTTGTAGTAGTAGTAGTACTAGTAGTAGTAGTAGTAGTAGTAGTAGTAGTAGCAGTGGTTGTAGTAGTAGCAGTGGTTGTAGTAGTAGTAGTGGTTTTAGTAGTAGCAGTGGTTGTAGTAGTAGTAGTAGTAGTGGTTGTAGTAGTAGTAGTAGTAGTAGTAGTAGTAGTAGTAGCAGTGGTTGTAGTAGTAGTAGTGGTTGTAGTAGTAGCAGTGGTTGTAGTAGTAGCAGTGGTTGTAGTAGTAGCAGTGGTTGTAGTAGTAGTAGTGGTTGTAGTAGTAGCAGTGGTTGTAGTAGTAGTAGTGGTTGTAGTAGTAGCAGTGGTTGTAGTAGTAGTAGTGGTTGTAGTAGTAGCAGTGGTTGTAGTAGTAGCAGTGATTGTAGTAGTAGCAGTGGTTGTAGTAGTAGTAGTGGTTGTAGTAGTAGCAGTGGTTGTAGTAGTAGCAGTGATTGTAGTAGTAGCAGTGGTTGTAGTAGTAGTAGTGGTTGTAGTAGTAGTAGTGGTTGTAGTAGTAGCAGTGGTTGTAGTAGTAGTAGTGGTTGTAGTAGTAGCAGTGGTTGTAGTAGTAGTAGTGGTTGTAGTAGTAGCAGTGGTTGTAGTAGTAGTAGTGGTTGTAGTAGTAGCAGTGATTGTAGTAGTAGTAGTCGTTGTAGTAGTGGTTCATTGGTCAAACCCACATGTCGGAGAAAGCAGCGGCCCACTCTGATTGGCTGGTCCACGCAGCGCTCCAGGTCCGGGAGGAAGTGATGTCGGTGGAAGTCGTGTATCTTCTCCAGGTTTGAGAACACCGCCCCCTTCTGGCCCCTGAGCTCCTGCGGCACGTCGGGCCGGTCCAGCTCGGGGCAGTACTGCTCACGCACGAAGCCCAGCGCGCGCACGTACTCTCGCTCTGTGGTCAGGAGCTCGGACAGGATGCAGGTCAGGCGCCTGGGCGGGGCAGGGGCGGGGCAGGGGAGGGAGCACATTTAGACACGGAAAATACAATCAACAGATATCTGCTCATCAAAAACACATGTGTCGAGTCATTCGCTTTAATTTTTGTATCTTTCACAATATTTGATCCTTTTTTTGCATAATTTTCCATCTCAAAACCTGCAGAATGTGAACAATCGGTGGGAAATTAGATTACTCACGTCAGATGGAACAGTTGACTTTATTTCAATAAACTGAGAACCGCAGAAATCGGATGATCAGATTTTGCGGCTCAGCGTTCCATCTGACGCGAGTAATCTGATTTCCCTCCGATTGTTCACGCGGCGCCGCTTTCAACAAGGAAAACGGTGCAAAAAAGGTCAAACTAATGTAAAAGACAAGAGTTTGATTAAAATTGAACTGTAATTTGTCCAAATACAACGGTTTGAAATCCATTGATTCACCGACTTTCGTGATAATCTGATTTCTGATCAGAATTATGGCTTTATCTGATTCTAGAGCCAGATGTTCCTCTCGATGACTAAGACCACTCACTGTGCGCTGGTCGCATCGTTCTGAGCCGGGCCGTGGTTCTCCAGCGGGCCTTTGGGACCGGCCCCGGCCTCTGCGTTGGCACCGCCCCTCCCGTAACCCTGCGTCCCGTTACACGGCAGCGACAGCTTCCGCCCCGGCTGGGCGCGCTCCTCCCCGGGCGGCTTTTGGCTCGCAGCGGCGGGCGAGAACTCGGACCAGAGCGACAGCTTTGCCATGAACTTGGCGCCTTCGCTGAGGGAGCGGCCCAGTTGTTTGTGGGCGGGGGGCTCGGCGCCGCGGCTCGCCAGGTCAGCCTCGCTGCAGTGCGCCCTCGACTTCTGCCCGCCGCTTTCCAACTCCTCACAGAGCCCGCCGCCGCTCTCTCGGCCGCCTCGCCCCTCCGCAGATGTCTGGCACGCGTCGCCGTTCCTCCCCTCGACGTGGGCCGCGTCCAAAAGCAGCTGGAGCTTCTGGCGGCGTTCCCAGGCGGCGTTCCAGGCGTAGGCCGCTCCAGGGGTCAGCGACGGGATGAGCGATTTGACAGATTGGAAGCGAGAGGCGCAGAACTCGGCGCCCAGCTTGGCCCGGTACATGTGGATCTGAGGGGCGAGGTCGGCGGGCGGCGACCCGGGATCGAGCCGCGACAGGGATTGGCCGCACTCGTCGGCGAAACGCGACGCCTGCCGACGAAAACACGCCACTTCAACACAAGGCTGAAACAAACCGCTCCACGTTTGTGTCGCAGACGTTTGTACTTTTTTGTGTTGTGAAAGTCTGTGTTAACATTAAGGGATCAGAGTATTGAACTAAAGTATTCAAGCACGTGTTTAAAATTTTACTTTTACTCAAACTATTCAAGAATGTGGTGCTTAAGATAAAGAATTGCTGATTTTATAGTTGATTCCTTAATGTGTCTAGATAGTTTTAAAGTATATATGTGTTTCTTAAAGGGTCAGAATGTCACCACCAGCGTCCTAAAAAAGAACCCCTTAACTTTTTTTAACTTTTCAAAAACGTAGTGTAGTAGAAAGTTCTCAAATGTAGTGAAGTAAACGTAAAAAGTATCCACTGTAACTACGTACAGTACAGCACTTTTACTTGTGCACTTTTACTTGTGCACCACTAAAGGGTCAGAAATGACTCGACCTGATTTTAATCACAGACGTTAGAGCCTAAAACCTTCTGTAAGTCTCTACATCACAACCCTTTATTACTATAGAGTCATTACACTTCTTTCTAAAGGGTTATATTTTATCCCCATAATCCCATAATTGTATCCAAACGTTAACGCTGAATAGTGTGCAGATCTCAGTCAGAATGTCTCTATTTATTTATTGAACCCAAAGTGACAGGAAGTACACAATATTTACTAAAGTAGAACGAGAGAGAAGGGAAAGTACTGCGTCTCACCCTCTAGTGGTTTTGTGTTGTAACTACAGAGACTCGAGACCCTTTCACGCCCGGGTTCACTGCGTCCCACCCTCTAGTGACTTTGTGTTGTAACTGCAGCGACTCGAGACCCTTTCACCCTCGTCTCAATGCGTCCGACCCTCTAGTGCCTTTGTGTTGTAATCACAGAGACTCGAGACCCTTTCACCCCCGTCTCACTGCGTCCCACCCTCTAGTGACTTTGTGTTGTAACTGCAGAGACTCGAGACCCTTTCACGCCCGGGCTCACTGCGTCCGACCCTCTAGTGCCTTTGTGTTGTAACTACAGAGACTCGAGACCCTTTCACCCCCGTCTCACTGCGTCCCACCCTCTAGTGACTTTGTGTTGTAATCACAGAGACTCGAGACCCTTTCACCCCCGGGCTCACTGCGTCCGACCCTCTAGTGGCTTTGTGTTGTAATCACAGAGACTCGAGACCCTTTCACGCCCGGGCTCACTGCGTCCGACCCTCTAGTGGCTTTGTGTTGTAACTACAGCGACTCGAGACCCTTTCACCCCCGTCTCACTGCGTCCGACCCTCTAGTGGCTTTGTGTTGTAACTACAGCGACTCGAGACCCTTTCACGCCCGGGCTCACTGCGTCCGACCCTCTAGTGGCTTTGTGTTGTAACTACAGAGACTCGAGACCCTTTCAACCCCGTCTCACTACGTCCCACCCTCTAGTGGCTTTGTGTTGTAACTACAGCGACTCGAGACCCTTTCACCCCCTTCTCACTACGTCCCAACCTCTAGTTGCTTTGTGTTGTAACTACAGCGACTCGAGACCCTTTCACCCCCGTCTCACTGCGTCCGACCCTCTAGTGGCTTTGTGTTGTAACTACAGCGACTCGAGACCCTTTCACGCCCGGGCTCACTGCGTCCCACCCTCTAGTGGTTTTCTGTTGTAACTGCAGAGACTCGAGACCCTTTCACGCCCGGGCTCACTGCGTCCCACCCTCTAGAGGCTTTGTGTTGCAACTGCCGAGACTCGAGGCCCTTTCACGCCCGGGCTCGCTGCGTCCCACGCTCTCGGCTGCCCCCCGCGGCCCTCACCTGCTGGCAGAAGGAGTGGACCTGCACCAGAGTGTCCAGGTCGCGGCGCCTTCGCTCCGCTCGCACCATGAAGTCGGCCATGTTGGACTGGAACGTGTTGACCAGCGTTTGCAGTACTTCTGTGGTGGGACCGGGTTCGGCGGTGCTCTGGAGGATCTTCACCGCGCTCTTCATCAGTTTAGAGGACGACTCCTGCTTCTCCTGCAAATGAGTCAGTTTGATTCTATTACAAAAGGATTAACATGTATTTGTGTGTTAAGTGTGTGTCATAATGTGCGGTTAAATGTGCAGTAAATGCGGTAAAATCCAGGATTGTCCTTATTTTGTGACATCAGATGGATTTGTGTCTAAATGAAAGTGCAGAAGTCGTACTCTGGCCACGCCCATGAAGACGGTGAAGCTGTGCAGCGCCTCCTCGGCCGCGGTCAGTGTTTCCTCTGAAGGCCACGACTCCTTCAGAACCTGCTCCGCCTCCGAGCTCAGCCACCCGCCGGTCTGAACACACAACAAGTACACTTAACAAGCCTGAACACACAACAAGAACACTTAAGTCTGAACACACAACAAGTACACTTAACAAGCCTGAACACACAACAAAGACACTTAACAAGCTTGAACACACAACAAGTACACTTAACAAGCCTGAACACACAACAAGAACACTTAAGTCTGAACACACAACAAGTACACTTAACAAGCCTGAACACACAACAAAGACACTTAACAAGCTTGAACACACAACAAGGACACTTAACAATCCTGAACACACAACAAGGACACTTAACATGCCTGAACACACAACAAGGACACTTAAGCCTGAACACACAACAAGTACACTTAACATGTCTGAACACACAACAAGGACACTTAACACGCCTGAACACACAAGTACACTTATCACGCCTGAACACACAACAAGTACACTTAACACGCCTGAACACACAACAAGGACACTTAAGTCTGAACACATAACAAGTACACTTAACAAGCCTGAACACACAACAAGGACACTTAAGTCTGAACACATAACAAGTACACTTAAGTCTGAACACACAACACGTACACTTAACATGCCTGAACACACAAGTACACTTAACAAGTCTGAACACACAACAAGGACACTTAAGTCTGAACACATAACAAGTACACTTAAGTCTGAACACACAACAAGTACACTTAACATGCCTGAACACACAAGTACACTTAACAAGTCTGAACACACAACAAGGACACTTAAGTCTGAACACATAACAAGTACACTTAAGTCTGAACACACAACAAGTACACTTAACATGCCTGAACACACAAGTACACTTAACACGCCTGAACACACAACAAGGACACTTAAGTCTGAACAAGTTTGAACACACAACAAGGACACTTAACACGCCTGAACACACAAGTACACTTAACACACCTGAACACACAAGTGCACTTAAGTCTGAACACACAAGTACACTTAACACGCCTGAACACACAACAAGTACACTTAACACACCTGAACAAACAACAAGTACACTTAACATGCCTGAACACACAAGGACACTTAACACGCCTGAACACACAACAAGTACACTTAACAAGTCTGTGAACACACAACAAGTGCACTTAACAAGTCTGAAGACACAACAAGGACACTAAACAAGTGAACACACAACAAGTACACTTAAAAAGTCTGAACACACAACAAGTGCACTTAACAAGCCTGAACACACAAAAAGTACACTTAACAAGTCTGAACACACAACAGGTACACTTAACAAGTCCGAACACACAACAAGTACACTTAACAAGTCTGAACACACAACAAGTACACTTAAGCCTGAACACACAACAAGTGCACGTAAGTCTGAACACACAACAAGTACACTTAAGCCTGAACACACAACAAGTGCACGTAAGTCTGAACACACAACAAGTACACTAAACAAGTCTGAACACACAACAAGTACACTTAACAAGTCTGAACACACAACAAGTGCACTTAAGCCTAAACACACAAGTACCGTATTTTCTAAGTCGCACCAGCCAAAAAATGCATAATAGAGAAGATAAAAACATACATAAGTGGCATTTTTGGGGGAAATGTATTTGATAAAATCCATGACCAAGATAAATATTTCATGTTTAAATGCAGTTTAAAATAACAGATGAGAGAACATGGTGAATAGGTGTACGTATGCTAACGCTAATACCTTCAGCTACATGACGTATGCTAACGCTAACACCTTCAGCTACATGACGTATGCTAACGCTAACACCTTCAGCTACATGAGGTATGCTAACGCTAACACCTTCAGCTACATGAGGCACAGACAGAACTGTGGTAAGTGTCTGGTATGTTAACGTAACATATGAACAGTTATTCAGATAACTATAGCATAAAGAACATGCTAACAAGTTTAGCAAAGCATCAGTTTTACCCCAAATCACTAAATCCATTGAATTCTTCTTCCTCTGTGTCACTTCTAAACAACTCCAAAAACTCCGGAGGAAGAGGAAGTGCAGATTCTTCTTCAGCGTCGCTTAGAGCCTAGAGCGCCCTCTTGTGGTTGTCAGTTTGATTGTGAAACGCACCTCGCACACACAATTCTCGGCCTGTCGCAGCGAGAGCAGACACTCCAGACGCTGAAGGCTCACGTTGGACTTCATCACCAGAGAGTGAAGCTTCTCCTCCACAGAGTTGTAGAGCAGCGACGCCGATTCCAGCCAATTCCTGAGGAGCAGGAGACAACGAGAACTTTAAACACCTGTCGAGGGGGAGGGGCTAAAGCGTGTCTGACCTGTAGTCGTGAGGGGAGGGGCTAAAGCGTGTCTGACCTGTAGTCGTGGGAGCGGGGGAGGGGCTAACCTGTAGTCATGGAAGCGGGGGAGGGGCTAACCGGTAGTCATGGGAGCGGGGGAGGGGCTAACCTGTAGTCGTGGGAGCGGGGGAAGCGAGGCTGGTCTTTGCGGACTTGAGCCAGGACCGAGCCTCCTTCTCTCTGCAGCTTCATGAGCCCAGGATCCTTCAGAACCTCCAGCATCAGAGAGCGCTGCTGCTCCACGCTCCGGGACACCTCCTGAGGAGAGACACACGCCTCAGTATGAACACCTCCTGAGGAGGGACACACGCCTCAGTATGAACACCTCCTGAAGAGAGACACACGCCTCAGTATGAGCACCTCCTGAGGAGAGACACACGCCTCAGTATGAACATCTCCTGAGGAGGGACACACGCCTCAGTATGAACACCTCCTGAAGAGAGACACACGCCTCAGTATGAGCACCTCCTGAGGAGAGACACACGCCTCAGTATGAACATCTCCTGAAGAGAGACACACGCCTCAGTATGAACACCTCCTGAGGAGGGACACACGCCTCAGTATGAACACCTCCTGAGGAGAGACACACGCCTCAGTATGAACACCTCCTGAGGAGGGACACATGCCTCAGTATGAACACCTCCTGAGGAGGGACACACGCCTCAGTATGAACACCTCCTGAGGAGACTAAGAGAAATCGGGCTCGAGAGACGTCCCTTAACTGACCGTACACAGTGACTGTGTGTCGCATCCCGACATCTACAACTCTTTAATCCTCCAGGTCATTTGTTTGTTAACTCCTTCCTCGAGATTTAATGAAAATATTCACTAACTTCTCCGTCTGTGGCTGCTGTGCCAGGATCAATATGATGAATTTGGAGCAAAACGATATGATTTTCATTTTGGATCTCTGATCTGTTGACACTGTTAGTTTTCACCCAATACGGGGCGAGGACGTTCTGGTGGCACAGGAAGTGGCATATGACCGGAGACAGCTGCGTCCGAATGACCACCCTGACCCCTCCTTCTCGTCCCCTGACCCCTCCTTCTCATCCCCTGACCCCTCCTTCTCGTCCCTCGTGACCCCTAGTGACCATCGCTGGACACTACTTTTCAAGGTGCATCGTGGGAAGTTTTGAGTACATTATCTTTTCACCTGCTGGACATTGGGACACACTACAAAACGGCGTGAGCCCTGAATAGCGCCCTCTGTAGAAAGAGCGTGGACATTCGGACTTCTGTAAATGGGACTGACCTGAGCCGTGTCCAGCTTCTGAGTGCCCTCTACAGTTTGGATGGCGCGCTGCAACAAGCCTTCTGCTGCTTTCAGATCGGACGTGAACGAAACCATTCTCTGCGGAAAAAAATATCAATAATAATGATAAGCAAGTGTCAAATCTTCACCTCCAGTCCAAATCTAGTCCAAATCCAGTCCAAATCCAGTCCAAATCTAGTCCAAATCCAGTCCAAATCCAGTCCTAATCTAGTCCAAATCCAGTCCTAATCTAGTCCAAATCCAGTCCAAGTCCAGTCCTAATCTAGTCCAAATCCAGTCCAAATCCAGTCCAAAGCCTGTCTATATCCAGTCCAAATCCAGTCCATATCCACTCCAAATCCAGTCCAAATCCAGTCCTAATCGAGTCCTAATCTAGTCCTAATCTAGTCCAAATCCTGTCAAAATCCATTCCAAATTCAGTCCAAATCTAGTCCAAATCCAGTCCTAATCGAGTCCTAATCTAGTCCAAATCTAGTCCAAATCCAGTCCTAATCGAGTCCCAATGCTGTCAAAATCCAGTCCAAATCTAGTCCAAATCCAGTCCAAATCTAGTCCAAATCCAGTCCAAATCCAGTCCAAATCTAGTCCAAATCCAGTCCAAATCCAGTTCTAATCTAGTCCAAATCCAGTCCAAATCCAGTCCTAATCTAGTCCAAATCCAGTTCAAATCCAGTCCTAATCTAGTCCAAATCCAGTCCAAATCCAGTCCTAATCTAGTCCAAATCCAGTCCAAATCCAGTCCTAATCCAGTCCTAAAATAGTCCAAATCCAGTCCAAATCCAGTCCAAATCTAATCCAAATCCAGTCCAAATCCAGTCCTAATCGAGTTCAAATCCAGTCCATTTCCAGTCCAAATCCAGTCCAAAGCCTGTCTATATCCAGTCCAAATCCAGTCCATATCCACTCCAAATCCAGTCCATATCCAGTCCAAATCCAGTCCAAATCCAGTCCAAATCCAGTCCTAATCGAGTCCTAATCCAGTCCAGATCCAGTCCAAATCTAGTCCAAATCCAGTCCAAATCCAGTCCCAATTGAGTCCTAATCTAGTCCAAATCCTGTCAAAATCCATTCCAAATCCATTCCAAATCCAGTCCAAATCCAGTCCTAACCGAGTCCTAATCTAGTCCTAATCTAGTCCAAATCCTGTCAAAATCCATTCCAAATCCAGTCCAAATCTAGTCCAAATCCAGTCCTAATCGAGTCCTAATCTAGTCCAAATCTAGTCCAAATCCAGTCCTAATCGAGTCCCAATCCAGTCCTAATCTAGTCCAAATCCTGTCAAAATCCAGTCCAAATCAAGTCCAAATCCAGTCCTACTCCAGTCCTAATCTAGTCCAAATCCTGTCAAAATCCAGTCCAAATCCAGTCCTAATCCATTCCTGAGTCTTTACGCCACATTGAAATTACTTTTCTAAGCATACGTCCTACAAACACGAGGCCTACAGGTAGCAGCCTACAGTTAGCGTTTACATACTTCCTA
>NW_027315730.1:220000-267500 GCF_026437365.1 Eucyclogobius newberryi | reverse complement strand
TTTTATTTTCAAAGGAAGATGGCGGGCATAGGGTAAGTTTGGGGGTGTGGCCACAATAATATCTTTTTTGTCCTCAAGAGAGGAATGCGTGTCCCGAATTTCGTAGCTCTACGACAAAGTTGACCTCGGGGCGTCTCCCATAGGCGCAATGTATTTTGACTTTTGTCGGTGGCGCTGTCGCGCCATTTTTTAACGAAAAAAAAATGGCCCAGAAAAAATCAAATTTTTCGCCGATTCTGATTTTTGGGCAAAATTTGGTGAGTTTTTGAGCATGTTCAGGGGGTCAAATTAGAGCTCAAAGCGCTGAAGAAGAACAAGAAAAATTAAAGCCGCAAGCGGCATCCAACGGCCCTCGCGGGCCGCCGGCCTTCCGACTCTGCTCTCTGCATTTTACAGAGATGGCGCTAACACGCCCTCATTGTCTAAGCCTGCTTAACCAGTGTAAATGAACACAATTGTGGGTGAAATTTAAAGCTCCGCCACACAGAGACCGTAACACTTAAGGGTCGTACAGACCGCGGCGGCCGAATCGCGCCCGACGCAGAAATTATTTTTTTAACTTTAGTCCAAACGCTGAGGCGATGGGCTCCGGGGCCCGTCTGGGACCCGGAGACTTCAGAGCTGAACAGAGTTTAGTCAATATAATTATTTGCTCCAAGAGCTGCGTTTAAAGAATTTTTTTTTATCTTGCGGGGTTTGTTTTGGATCTTTTTCCGGGTCGTGCGTATCACATCAGCTCTGATTGGCTGCTGCGATGCATCTGCTGCAGAAACCTGAACAAATCTGAACAAGTCACGCCAGCCGCTTTGGGCTTTTATAGGCGCGCTCAAAGCGTCGAGAGCGTACGAAAACGCACCAATCGCGCCGCAAAAACTAAGAAATCGCACCGCGGGAAAAGCAGTACGTGCTCGACGCTCGTTTACATAGACTTTGAATGTAAACTGGACGCTTCGACCGCCGCGGTCTGTACGGGCCTTTACAATAAAAATATGGATTCATTTTAATGCCCCGCTTGTGTGATACTTCCCAAAGTTAAGCTTGATCGGGCTATTGCCCACGGAGGAGTTTGTTTAAAGGTTGAATGGACCATTTTCTTGGCCTAAATCTGAGTCTTATTTCCTTGTGGCGTGGATGCCGATTAGTCCTGCCACGTATCAATCATAAAACTCACCTACCGCTCACCTGCAGCCACGTGTGGCTTGTCCCCATGAGCAGCACGTTTCCCTGTGTCTAAGCGCATGGATCTATCATAATATAGTTCCCTCTATGAAGACGGAGAAAGACAGTTCGAGCTGACTCATAAGACGGAAATCTATTGGAGATGAGAGAGATGATGCGCTCCGTTGCGCTAATAAACAAACGCACGTGTGTGTTGTATCAGTCCACACGGGGGAGTGCGCATGTGCACTTCCACCTGCGTTCTCAAATCACCGAAAAAATCGTCCATTGTGCCTTTAAGTGTGAAGCGTAAATGTGAACATTTCAGAGATTTTCCGTTTGTCCCATTTGTGACAGTATATTTACGGGACTTTAACTCTGGGAATAAAAATTTGGATAACAACATAATTGTTGTAAATCTTGGTGTTCTGATTTAAAACAAACAGTGACAAAACCAATATGAAAAACCCTTTGCACTCTTCCGAGTCCTGAACTCAAGATGCTCTACCGCCTGAGCTAGCCAGACTTTGTAAAATGTCCCCATGCTTGGAGTGTACTCTAACAGTCTCTTACGTTATGACTGATAAATGATTTGACCATTTTAAAGTGAAATCACTGCAGGTGATAACTGTCTACTGGGTCTACTGTATTCTAACCCACTACTCTACCTGTTAAGCCAAACTTCATGCCATTTTTTCGTACCGGCCGCGGCAAACTGTGATTGGCTGTAGTGGCGCTGCGTGCGCGTAATGTGTTATAAACGTAAACACGTGACCGGATGTCACATTCACAGACGTAGGGATTTGTAGTTTTTTACTGTAATATATATATATATATATATATATATATATATATATATATATATATATATAATAAAGTAATATTGCATGGGTTTCACGCAGAAAAAATAAATACATTTCTATCTTAAAAACAGGGTCACCCCGCGCACCCCCCCTGGATCCACCACTGTCACTTATATTCCAAGCAGGGAGACAAACTCTATAATTTACACAGCAGCAATGATTTGACAATAAATATTACTTACAAACATATATTTTGCCAAATTATTCTTTACACTGTCAGTTTTGTGTTAGGTCTCAGCAGTACTTCCTGTAATTTGAAGAAAATATATATTAATTTTACATACAGTTGTGCACAATAACACTTGATCTGTTACAGCCAACAAGGGGACAGCATTTCCAAAATGGCGGCTGCATGTTCACTTTTCATGAGAACTCTATGTTTTCAATGATTTTCTAGGTTTTCTTAACACATTATGTCTCTGTGCTCTGATTGGTCCAACCAAATGCATCTTTCAAACTGATTGGTCTAAATGTTCAAACGATGACTCTGCCCTCTTCTGAAGCGCGCGCCTGCTCCTGTCTCACTCTCTCCTGTTTCTGGCTGGACTGAGTTTCATTTCTTCACAGTATTATTCCATATTTGGACTTTTGGATCTACTTTCGTCCGACTGTAAGCATCTATTTGGCCAATAAGCTCATATTTTCGGTTCTTTCCTTCCTCGAAGAAAAGTGTCTCACCGTGCGGTCTTCTACTCGAAGGTAAGTTTTTTTTTAATACAAAGCTGAGTTAATTTTGTGCTTAAATGTTGAATTTGCCAGTGTATGTGTTCAAACAAGCCCAGATTTAGTCCCTGTTTTAGTCCCGATTCAAGTTTTCAAGTCGAAGTCCAAGTCCTGGTTTAGACCTGGTTCAGTTTTGGCAGTGTGTGCGTGTGTGCGTGCGTGTCTCAAACTAAGGCCGCAGTTATTTTATTACTTGGTTTACAGATTTTTAAATGAAATATATTGCACAGGCGGACAGAATATAAATACAATTATAATTTAAATTTCAAAATATGTTTTCTTCTGGGTTTGCCTAAAACGCACCCCGGGAGGAGAGGAAGGGGGAGTAGATTTAGCGTGTTTTAGACGGACAGAACAGAAGCAGTGTGCGCCCTCCTCCACCCACCCAGTCACGGCAAAACGCGCTTAAGAAAATGTGGTAAACAGGTTTAAAATGTGTATTTGCGATATAAAGGCGCTCGCCCGGGGCCGCGCTCTGACTGAGACTCGGGTCTAGACCTGGACTCAGACCTAGACTCGGGTCTGCAAGCCTTGAAATAATTATTTTTACGTCCCTGTCAACATGACAGGTACTGATCATTTGGTACCTGTCATAGCTAATTCTGAATCGGTCACAAGGAAAGGAAAACAGAATAACATCATGAATGAAAAATTTACTTTTATTAACATGTCTCGTTATCATTTATCCGCTCTCCGCGCACACATGCTCTCTGCGCGCACACGTGCTCTGCGCGCACGCGCACTCTGTCATGTCTGTCAGGTCTGTCGGGTCTGGTTTAGTCTCTTCCTCAGGTTCTTCTCGTTTGCACATTTGGGCCTTTAATGTTGATTATTTTCAATATTTGTCCTTATTCCTCCACATTATGTCTCAGATGCCTCGCCATAAGGGTGTCAAGCGCTCTTTGGCTGCTAAGGAGCACCGGGCGGAGCAGCTGAGAGCAGCAGAAGTGCTCTCTCAGATTCAGATCGTGCTCCCCCCTCGCGTGCCTCCTCCTCGCAGCCCCTCCAAACCCAAGCCTGTCTTTGGTAAGTTAGTCTCTGCACTTTGACATTTCTGTACAAGTTTGGCTGATGATTGTTCCCTTCAGCTGGTACTGGTCACCGCCATTCTCCATGGAAACAGAACTGGCCAAAGTCTAAGGTTACCAACCATTTCTACAAGTTAATCCAACCCAAAGTGTGTCCCGAAAAGAAGGTGAGCATGGATTTTTGAAACAAGATATTACTCATTTGACAGGGATTTTTATTTATTTATTTATTTATTTAATATGGACAAAGCATTTACATTGGATGAACCAGATGCAATGTTTTAAGTGTTATAGCAGAATATGCTAATTTTCAACACGGCCAATTTAGAGTTGCCAATTTTACCTAACACATCATGTCTTTTGACGTGGCTCCAGATCGTGACTTAATGCTGGAGTTTTCCTCTTATTTTTTTCCCATGTGACACCAGATTTTTGTTTATGTGAAGTATTTACCAAACTGTAATAATTCAGTCAAAACTGTGGGTCTCTCTACAGAACTCACGGCAGACTTTGCACTTTAGAGCGATGACAACACCTTTGTTCTCATCATACTCTAGCCAGTCACGGGCACAAAACTTAGCAAGATCGTCATGAATCCATTTATTGACAGTGATAGTCTTGAGTGTCCTTGCAGCCACAGTTTTTTGTTTATGTTTGAAAGCGGCAGCGTGGTGTTTATCTGCCATGATTTTCTCCACGCACACACATGCTCTGCGCGCGACCACATGCTCTCATGCTCTGCATGCGCTCCACAGCTTCTGCCGCTGTATAACTACAGCAATAATCGTGGACTGTAGTATAGCGCGCCCGAGTTTGTGCATAGGAATCGCTTTGGGCATGTTCACCGCGCTGTTTTTGCCTATTAAAAATATATATTACAGGGAAAAATTTGCGTCAGTCAGTATGTCCGGAGCCTTGATTTTGGAGTCGGTCAAAACTGATTTTTGCGCCGGTCATTGACCGTGTCCGGCCCATTATTTCGAGGTTTGCTTGCACCCTTGACTCTTGTGCTTGTGACTCTAATATTTAGGGGTCTACAGTGGCCGTGGAATGTAGTTTTTAAATTGTACATATGTTTTCTAGTTTGTGTTCGTGATCGGCCACTCCCATTTGCGTGCCATCGTGGATGGGTTCGTTGGGATGCCAAAGGGATATCTTTACTTTGGCTTCAGTTCGACACCTGGAGGTTCATCTCAGGATCTCTATGATCAGCTGCAGAAGACCAAACTGCGCATAGGTGAAGAGTTAGCTGAAGTTAGTTTAGCTTGTCTGCTTAACTATACTGACTTCAAACTTCATTTAACAGAGCCTGATCTGGTGTGTCTCCTCGCTCCGTGCAATGACTTGGGAGCCTTTGGCACCGTCACCGAGGCTGGCAAGGCGTTTGCCCATCTCCTTAGCTACCTCTGTGCACGGTTTAAGAAGGTAAGAAGTTTTCTTTATTATAATATTTCAATTTATACATTTGATTTCACTTCACCGGATGTTAACATGTTCATGTCTGACACAGGTTGTGGTCATGGACTTCCCGACTCGTATCGCTCAGTTTGTGGAGCCCCAAACACTTCTGAGGGAAAAGTTTCAAAGTGTTGCAGTGGACTTGGGTATGTTCACAGTATAATCTCATTTTCATACCTGCAGCTTTGGTGCAGACGTGTGAATCTGCACACACTTTTATTATATACCAATAATATATTTAACACAGAAATCTAATGTGATTACATGTTTGTTTTCAAAGAAACCCACTACTTCCCGGTGACTGAGCACTTCCCAATGAATCGCCGAGAGCTGTGGAGCAAGGATGGCGTGAGTAGTCATTTTATCTCTGACTCTTTGCACAGCTTTGTGGCTGCTTTATCAATCCATTGGCTGTACTTTAGTTCCTCAGCATATCTTAAAATTAAACGAGAAGCCTGTCTTACATTTTGCAAGTACAAACTCTGGTGTTTCCTTTTCAAAGACCAGCTGGAGTTCTCTGATCCAACCTAAAGTCTAACCTTAGCTCTGTTTATTTGTAATGAATGTTTGCTTATTGTTTATTTCTCTCTCAGATTCATCTGAGTGACAATCATGGGATGGTGATCTTCGTGAAGTTGTTGTGGCAGGCCTGCTACATACAACTGGAGTCACCTGCTCCCACCGATCCCATTCCTGTGCCACTTCCACCCCCTGATGACTTTACACTGGTTGAACGGCGCAGAAAGGTGTGTGTGTCTTTTAACCTATCTCGCGCTGATAACAAACAAAACAAAAAAACATTAAAGAGGAGCTTGTACAGGCATTACTGTACAAGTTCCAGGTCACACACCACTGGTCACTAAGGAAA
This sequence comes from Eucyclogobius newberryi, assembly GCF_026437365.1. Lineage (NCBI taxonomy): Eukaryota > Metazoa > Chordata > Actinopteri > Gobiiformes > Gobiidae > Eucyclogobius > Eucyclogobius newberryi. Next base: position 261,402 of record NW_027315730.1, on the reverse strand, counting down.
CTGCACAGTTGCAAAACAGTCAGTCACAACACGTCACTGCTCTGCCACTTGGACAACGTGTGTTTGTTTTGGTCAGCTAACAATACATTTTGACACTTTGTGCAATGTTACCTGTATTGTATTGTATTGTATGTATAGAGCTTTGATTGTGAGTGGAGGGACTGATTCACTTCTTCCTGATGATGAATAAAAAAAATCATTAACAGACATCTCTGAATACTGTTTGATTTTCTGTCTGTTACAGAAGAACCGGTCAAGGGCCCTGCAGACCTCTCCTGTGGGACCCCGGGCTCGGCTGGTTCAAAAGGAGGTGAGTTTGGATAAGGACTTTATGTGAGTGGCTATCTTGGTGTTAATATGGTGGGCTAAAACATTTGCTTAATGTCCACAGGTGGAGACCGTCTTCTCCATCCCCCTCTCGCCCACAGTGTTCAACCCCGCTATCTTGATGGAGATGAACAAGATTGTTCCATCTCGCCTTGGCTTTGTGAAGTCAAGTCGCAGCTTTCCAAAGGGAAAGAAGGTAATTCCTCATGAGTTGTGTAAAATAATGTTATGCTTTGATGTAGCAAATGTTTAAAGAAGTTACCTTTTTCCTTTTTAAAAAGACGCCTCACGCGAGACCTCGTAAAGCTGTTGCCCGGAAGTGCCAGCCCAGGGGAGCGGTCGAGGCAATGGCTGAGGAGGTGAGCCCCTCCTGCTCACCTCCCATTACATCGGGGACAGAGGAGCAGACGGTGGGTGTGGCATGAACGCATGTATTTAATGTCTGACACTTGTAATAACTCACTTCTTTTTTTGTTTTGTAGCCTGTTGTGGAAGTGAGGGACCGCCGCTCACGTCCACGCTCCTTTCCCCCTCTGGGAGTGAGACCCCGCTCACCTTCCAGCACCTCATCCGCATCAGAGGGGGGCCAGGTCGGTGTCAATGTGCTCATATTTACATGTCAAAAAATGCCACTCACTCATTATGCGTGTGTGTGATTCTGTAGGCGGTTTTGGAGGTGAGAGGTCGCTCACCTGCCAGCCCCTCCTATGCAGACGTGGTGAAAGGCCAAACACCAGTCACCTCCACATCTGGGATGGAGGAGGATGTCGCGCGAGAGACATTCAAACCTGCTGCCTCAAAGCGACGTTGCTCCCAGCGGCAGGTGAGATTTTACACTCAGACTTTACATTCTAGACTTAAATGTAAACTTTTAACAGAATGTTATTGTTAAAACATAGATTAGATTTATCATAAATCTAATTGTAATTCTTGTCAGAAAATTTGGACTTGCATATTTTCCCCATGCCGTGTAGTCCTGCTTAGTCCTTTTGTAGCCTTACTTTAAACCAGCTATAGGCTTTAGTTGTGATTTAATTCTGCTTCAAACTTTCTTTAAGTATTGGTATAGAACTGTTTTTTAGTCCTGCTTCAGTTCAGCTTTTGACTTACTTTAGTTCTGGTTTAGACGTTGTTTAGTATTTGTATAAAACTGCTTTAGTGCTGCTTTTTTCCAGTCTCTGCACGGCTCAAGTCCTGATTCCGTTCTCATTTAGACTGTTTTAGCGATTCCAAATTAACCTCAATCTAATTGTAATCACAATTTAAATGGACCTAATTAGCAACTCTCAAAGACTACAGTTTTTGGTATTTGTATTATTCTGCCTTTAAAAACTGCCAAACATGGTTTAGATGTGTGAGTCTAATAGATTATCAGCTCATCAGCGTATTTCAGTCTTTAAGTTTAAGTGTGAACTATTAACCCAATCCTATTGTTGAAACTTAAATGAAACAAATCGTGAATCTAACTAAATTCTTATCCAAAATGTCGCAATTAGATTCTTCCAATATTGCACATCCCTAATTTGCCCTGTTAATGATTAGAAAACACGTTGACTAAAAGCAACTTTTCTTTACACAGACTGAGGCAGCACCTGCTCTGGAGGTGAGACCCGGCTCACCTGCCAGCTCCTCATCAGAGATGGAGGAGGACCAGGTTTGTGTGGGTTTAAAGAGCTTCATAATGTTTTATGGTTTGTTACCTATTCATAATGTTAAATTGTTTCTAGGCGGTGGCAGTTGTGGAAGACGTGACACCAGGGACGTCCCCCACTAGTGTGGTCTTGATGGACACTTTGCTGGAGGACAAGGTTTGTTTTTTATTCTTGTTTTTTAATGAAGTTTGTACAGAATGTAATGTAATACATTTTTGTTGTTTGTGGCTACAGGTGGGAGATGTGGAGGAGACCCCAGGGATGTTGACAGACCAGGTGAGTTAATATGGTTTATTTATACTTAATTGCTAGTGTATTCTTAATTATACTTTTTATTTTTTTGTTTTTATTTTATAACTTTGGTCCTGTTTTGCTCAAACAGAAAGTCATTGCTTTATTGTATTTCTTTATTCCCTGTTTTTAGGCTGATTACATATGAAAAATAGAATGTTGGCTAATTCTGGCATATTTTTATTAGTATGCACTGTCCCTGAAATAAATAAGATATGAAATCAAAAATAAAAGATGACTAAAGACCTTTTCGCCTCATATTATTCATGATATGAGTCCCATTTGGTCCATAGTCATTCAAATTTGTCGATTTTGCAACTTAAGTCCAAACTTAATTGTTTAATTTATTTAAATATTACGGCAGCAGAAACAAAACCTTTTGTATTGCAGTAAGACTGAATAGACAATCTGTGTAATTTGAAGACGCTAATGTTGTTGTCCTTCTCAAGAAGACCAGCCCCCCACCAGTAACCCAGCCTTCTCCACACCGCCCTCCCAAGACCACATACGGCAGACAACCTTCTCCTTGCCTCAGCCCTCCTGTGACCAGTCAGCCTTCCCTACACAGCATCCCACCAGCTGACAACAAAGCTAAGTCCCAGCTTGATGTTTTACCTTCTGCGGTTAGGGGTAGCCTTAATCAGAATGATCGCAGGTTCCTTTTTGCCGGTCTACAGTGTATGGCGATTTCACTGGTGGCTTTAGCCAAGCACACAGTGTCCAGTGTGTTTTCATGGGAACAGAGGCATTTAGACAGGGTTTTGAAACTCGGGGATGAACTGTACAAGAAGCGTCGTCTAGGTGGATTTACTAAAGGCTTGCTACTTGTTTCGGAGTTGCCAACTGAGTGGGTTGTAGATGGCCGTTGTTTCAGATTTGCTTTCAGTGATTCACTTGCCGGAGATGTAAACGTTGAAAAGAGCGACATGATTGATATGGGCTTGTGCGTGACCTTAGATTGTGGTTTAGAACAGGTGTTTGCGATGGTACCACTTGCGCAGTTATTAAACAAATTGGTCGATATGCAGTGGTTGACTCACATTCGCGCGGTGCTGATGGTTTGGTACACTATGATGGTAAGAGTAGTGTAGTGTAGTAGTAGTATGATTGTGTATTTTAAAAGCATTGATGCTGTGTCCAGTCATTTTAGTGCTTTGGCTGGCGGTTATGAAGACGTTTCAAAACCATTTGAGATTACTGGCGTTAATGTTGTTGTTGCCGATGGTGTGAGGGGTTTAAAGAGCAGAGCTCCCCCAGGAGTTACTCCTTCAGTTACCCCATCCACTAGTGTGAGGGGTTCAAAGAGCAGAGCCCCCCCAGGAGTTACTCCTTCTGTTACCCCATCTACTAGTGCGAGGGGTTTACATAGCAGAGCGCCCGCAGATGTTACTCCTTCTGTTACCCCATCCACTAGTGTGAAGGGTTTAAAGAGCGGAGCGCCCGCAGAAGTTACTCCTTCTGTCACTAGTGTGAGGGGTTCAGAGAGGGAGCCCGCAGAAGTTACTCCTTCTGTTACCCCATCCACTAGTGTGAGGGGTTCAAAGAGCAGAGTGCGCGCAGAAGTTACTCCTTCTGTTACCCCAACCACCAGTTGGAGGGGTTTGAAGCGTAAAGCGTCCAAAGCGTAAGTCTGCAAGTCCAAATAGTCTGAGTGGTTTAAAGCGCAGAGAGCCTGCAGAAGTTTCTACCTCTGTAACCACAACCAAAGAGCCAGCAGACGTTGCTCCATCTGTTCCCCCAATCGCTAGTCTGATGGATTTAAAGGGTGAAGAGCCCGCAGAAGATGCTTCTTCTGTAACCTCAACCACCAGCCGTAGGGGTTTAAAGCGCAGAAAGCCTTCAGAAGTTTCTCCTTCTGTAACCCCAACCACCAGCCAGGGTTTAAAGCGTAAAAAGTCTGCAGAAGTTTCTTCTGTACCCCAAGATGCATTTAAAACTACGAAAGACACAGACGGTGATTTCGATGTGCTGTGCACTGGTGTTCAAGACAAAGCCCTGTTCTTCAATCCTATTAGTGAAGGTGTTTGCAAAGATTTGTGCAAACTCCTAAAGGCAGAGTTTCTGAAGTTTGGTGTAGCAGATCCTGAAACTATAGGGCCACTGGGAACGCCGTGTCAAAAAGACAAAATTGTTGCGGATGGTAATTGTTTCTTTCGCGCTGTTTCGCAGGCAATTAGTGGCACGCAAAAATATCATCGGAAAATTAGACTTGCGATTGTTAAACAGCTCCAAAATGACGCTCAAAAATACAAAACCCTTTTGCGCGAAGGCCACTTGTCTGTTGAACAATATATCAGTGCGACAAAAATGCGTCTGGTTGGCACATGGGCCACAGAACTTGAAATCCATGCCGCCGCGGAATATTTAGGCGTAAATGTCTATACTTTATATAACGGCTGAAATACAGCTGTACTACTGAGCCTTTGTCAACCAAAGGCATTTACCTGGAAAATATTAATAATCATTATGAAACTGTAACTTGCGTCAAACAACCTATTACTCACGGTTGTTATGAATGCTGCCAAATCTCTGCATTACCATTGAAAGGCTACCATATTCGATCTAAAAATGTAGATGCCCAATCACAAGTTAATCCAACAGATAATGATGACATAAGTACAATCAAAAAAACTGCGTTATCAAAGTACATGCTAAAGAAAAAGAAAAAGAGTCAGAAAAACACATACAACAAACATCATGATGTGATCAAACAGACAGTAAAGCAAAAATATATACAACAACGGGAACAAGTTAAACAACGTTGTTTGGTACGATACAAACTTGATGTAGAGTATAGAGAAGGGAAAAAGGCTGCAAAGAAACATAAATATAATGTGAATATAGACTATGGAAATCAAATAAAGACTGCAACTATGCATAAATATATAACCAATATGCATTATCGAGAAAAAGTTAAAGCAACATTTAAAAATAAATACAGCATTGATTCACAATATCAATGCAAACTTAAAGCTGCTGGCATTAACAAATATAAAGCTAATTTACAATATCAAAACAAACTTAAAGCTGCCAGCATTAACAAATATAAAGCAAATTTACAATTTCAAAACAAACTTAAAGCTGCCAGCATTAACAAATATAAAGCAAATTTACAATATCAAAACAAACTTAAAGCTGCCAGCATTAACAAATATAAAGCAAATTTACAATATCAAAACAAACTTAAAGCTGCCAGCATTAACAAATATAAAGCAAATTTACAATTTCAAAACAAACTTAAAGCTGCTGGCATTAACAAATATAAAGCAAATTTACAATTTCAAAACAAACTTAAAGCTGCCAGCATTAACAAATATAAAGCAAATTTACAATTTCAAAACAAACTTAAAGCTGCCAGCATTAACAAATATAAAGCAAATTTACAATTTCAAAACAAACTTAAAGCTGCTGGCATTAACAAATATAAAGCAAATTTACAATTTCAAAACAAACTTAAAGCTGCCAGCATTAACAAATATAAAGCTAATTTACAATATCAAAACAAACTTAAAGCTGCCAGCATTAACAAATATAAAGCAAATTTACAATATCAAAACAAACTTAAAGCTGCCAGCATTAACAAATATAAAGCAAATTTACAATTTCAAAACAAACTTAAAGCTGCCAGCATTAACAAATATAAAGCTAATTTACAATATCAAAACAAACTTAAAGCTGCCAGCATTAACAAATATAAAGCAAATTTACAATTTCAAAACAAACTTAAAGCTGCCAGCATTAACAAATTTAAAGCTAATTTACAATATCAAAACAAACTTAAAGCTGCCAGCATTAACAAATATAAAGCAAATTTACAATATCAAAACAAACTTAAAGCTGCCAGCATTAACAAATATAAAGCAAATTTACAATTTCAAAACAAACTTAAAGCTGCCAGCATTAACAAATATAAAGCAAATTTACAATATCAAAACAAACTTAAAGCTGCCAGCATTAACAAATATAAAGCAAATTTACAATATCAAAACAAACTTAAAGCTGCCAGCATTAACAAATATAAAGCTAATTTACAATATCAAAACAAACTTAAAGCTGCCAGCATTAACAAATATAAAGCAAATTTACAATATCAAAACAAACTTAAAGCTGCCAGCATTAACAAATATAAAGCTAATGTACAACACAAACAAAATGTCAAAGCAGCCAGTAAACAAAAGTACAAGACCAATCCCCTTCATAAACAAAAAGTTAAAGCACTTGTTGAACAAAAATACCGCCATAATGAGCAATTTAAAAATAAAATTTGAGAAGCATACACAAAAAGTAAAAAACAATTGAAACAAAAACTGGAAAACTTCACTTTTGTCATGGAACAATTCATAAAGGAAGTTGAAGATGGTCCAGAATATGTTTGTTGTGTGTGTTTAAAACTCTTATTTAAGAACCAGGTCTTACCTTGTAAAAAGGAAGACTTTATGGCTAAACCTAAATGTGCTGCTATAGCTGATGCCTGTATCTCAGAGGCTTATTTACATACATGCGACAAAAAGTGTCCAACTCCATGCCCCCTCTTGGATTGCAGAGGTAGTTTATGGATCTGCTACACATGTAACTCCAAACTCTGTAAAGGTGAAATGCCAGCTGAAAGTTCAGTCAATAATTTACAATTGGACGACATTCCACCCGAACTTGCGTGCTTGAACACCGTTGAACAGCATATGTGACTCGCCACCGGAATTGTCGGACCATGTCGGCCTCGGTGAAACTGAGAAAAACAGCATTTTACTTTTTTTCCCCCAAATTTGTGATTTTCGTTTTTTTGCAGAATGTGCTAGTTGAAGATATGGACCAGCCATTCGATGTATCAGATAACAGTATTTGCAGCATTAAAAGCATAAATAAAGCCGTTTAAAATGTGGTGTTTTCGGGCGCTCTCTGGACGTGCAGAGGGGTGTGACCGCATTTCCATATGAACAGCTGCGCTATTGTAGTCAGCCAATGGGCTGAGCCGCCAGCCGCATGGCTACTTGATAAGCAGCAACACAGGGAGCAACACGCGATGTGTAACATCAGTTGAAAAATGGATCCTTCTGCTATCGCTCCGTAACTTTGACTGCAAATGTTACTCAAGAAGAAAAGAAAATTCTCTACTCTCAAGCAAATCGTGTAGCGGGAAACTCACTCCAGAACTCATGTACAAGCTACGGAGCGACTCATTAGCAGCAGAAAGAGAGTGGCAGGATATGAGGATTATCGGACATATGGAAGCAAACAGACGTTCTGTCGTAACTTCTGAGCTGACGACGTCCACGAAAAAGCCCCAGAAGAAGCGCAAGTTTGCCCGGACAAGCTTTTTCATAGGAGGCACGGAAGTCTGCAGAAGTACTTTCCTGTTCCTCATGGCGTAAGTAATGATTAATATTAAATACGCCTGTTTTAGTGTGCTGTTGTGGTCATGTTTGTGTTGTGAGTGCCTGTTTTGTTGAGCCATCACAAGCTAGCTAGCCACGTAGCGCCGCTAGCCCCGGCCGTGTCCCGCTCCTCCGCGTTTTAAGTCTTAAATACGACGTAAACGTCATAATGTGAATAATGCAGAATAAATGGCATCACAAACACGCTTGAAAGTTATGTTCTGGTGTGCTGTTGTGGTCGTGTTTGTGTTGTGAGTGCCTGTTTTGGTCTAAACCTGGTGAGCCATGATATCACAAGCTAGCTAGCCACGTGAAGCGTGTTATTCCCATATTACTGTCAACCCTAATCCTTTTTTTCCCCCTTTTCAGAATTGGCAAAGACACCCTGACTGACATAATTAAACACTATGATGAAAATGGAGCAACACCACGGTTGAGGAAGAAGCGTGCACAGCCACAGCCACGTTCACTCAGGTTCATCAGCCATGAAGTCATCCACACCGTTGTAGAGTTTATCAAAAACTATGCAGAAGTCCATTCCATAATGCTACCTGGTCGACATCCTGGCCATAGGGACTGGCATGTGAAGTTGCTCCCAACCCATGTGACTAAGGCCTCAGTTTGGCGTCTCTACGTGAAGTCTGCTAAGGAGCTTGGTAAGTGTAAAACATTATTTTGGTGATTTTCATGTTTTAATGATTAGAGTATAATTAACCATAAGCAACATCTGTTTTTTAGGTGAGCCTGCAGTTTGTAAATCAAGCTTCAGATCACTGTGGAAACAGCTTCTCCCACACATCAGAAGCTGCAGGCCACGCACAGATCTCTGTTGGCAGTGTCAGAGCAACAACGAGCAGCTGATACGAAGTGCAAATGTCCCAGATGAAAGAAAATCTGAAGTTGTCCAGAAGCAAGTGCATCATCTTGCCCTTGTGCAAAGTGAGAGGACTTTTTACAACACTTTGATTGCTGCCTGCAGACTGACAACAGAATCTAATGTGCTTTCGGACCCTCACCGCCAGCAAGCAAAGACATCAGGATGCATTACAGCTTCGACTTTGCACAGCAGGTACTACTAATAGTGCAAATGCAGAATAGCAATTATAGAGACATATACGTCTTAATCAAATGTCATATGTATTAATCTAATCTCCTTTCTCTCTCTCTGTCAACTACAGATACATTTTCCCTCAAACCCTCTGCAGCCGGGGCCAATGTATTTCCTGACTCCACGAAAATGTGGCCTTTTTGGTGTCTCCTGTGAAGGGATGCAGAAGCAGGTCAATTTCCTGATTGACGAAGGCATGTCGTCAAGTAAGGGAAGCAATGAAGTCATAAGCTACATGCATCATTTCTTCAACAACTTCGGGGTTGGAGAAAAATACGTGGATCTTCATTGTGACAACTGCAGTGGCCAAAACAAAAACAATTTCATGTTGTGGTATGCTGCCTGGCGTGTTGGACACAAGCTTCACCACACAATGGACATCCACTTCCCCATTGCTGGACACACCAAATTCTCCCCTGATTGTGGCTTTGGACTTATCAAGCGAGCATACATGAAGACCAGGGTTGACACTTTGGAAGACATCGCTGAGGTTAGTTTATGTTATTTGACTACTGTAATGTGTAAACATTAGCCTGGCAAAACTTAAGTGCAGATATTTTTCTTCTGTTCTAATTTTTTTTACATTGTCGCCCTTGTCATCAGGTAGTGGAAAACAGCTCTCCTGAGTCTCACCTCAATATCCCACAGCTTGTTGGAACGGCGGATGGCAGAGTGTTCGTCAAGAACTTCGACTGGCAGAAGCATCTGAGTCCCTTCTTCAGACGTCTTCCAAAGATCAAGAGCTATCAGCACTTCAGGTATTTATATTCAAACAAAAAAAAAATAGTTAATGAGTGTTTCATGTGAAATAGTTAGCCATTTCTTAAATGTCCTGTTATTTGCTTACAGCTTTGATGCCAAGAGACCAGGTGTGGTGCTTGCGAAAAGTCACTGTGAAGCAGAACCAGTGGAATTTCAGCTACTACGCACTACAGCTGTTCTGCCTCCGGTTGACAATCTCCATGTCCTGGTCCCACCTGGATTGAACATTGACAGGCAGACCTACCTGCATGAAAAAATCAGGCCTTTCTGTGCTGACGAGGCAAAAGACATCACATGGATGAGCTTCTCCATGATCGACAGCGACATTGCATGTACCAGGACACATTCTTCATGCCTGCTGATATAGGGCAGGAGGCTCTTGATCACTATTTTGAAGGTGTTTTAAATTTAGCTCCGGCTGAGGGTAACAGCCCGGTAAGTTTGTTAAAGGATAAAGAAAATGAAGCTAAATGCTTTCCAAAAGAGTTTCCCTTTGGACGCAATACGTTTCATACCCCTCGGAAAACACGTTTAACCTTGTGCCGATATTTTGTTAACCGACTAATGCATGTGGATGGCAGATTTGCAGAAAATTTAAAGTTTCTCTTTTTGGCATTATACATGTTGGAAGTTGAGCAGGTTGTGTCAAAAGTGTCCATAGCTTTGCGGAAGGGACATTCCGGTTCTGATAATGCTGCTGCAGGTGAAGGAACTTTACAAGATTTACTACAGTTTGATAATGGTTATCGATTTATGACGGCTATAAGAGGAACACCGCCCTTCTGGCAATTGGCACAAAAAAAATTGTTTGCAAGCATTCGTCAGCTCGGTATTCCGACGTGGTTTTGTTCATTTAGTTCTGCAGATCTGCGGTGGCCAAGCCTACTGAAAACACTCTTAAAGCAGGAAGGTGGTACCCGGAGGGTTGCAGATTTGGACTGGGCTGAGAGATGTGACCTTTTGCGTCGTCACCCTGTAACCGCGGCTCGCATGTTTGACTCCCGTTGGCGCCGATTTTTGCGTAAAGTTATTTTGGCACCAGCTCAGCCCATCGGTAAAATCATAGATTATTTCTATCGTGTAGAATTCCAACAGAGAGGTAGCCCACATTGCCACGCCCTCTTTTGGGTAGAGAACTTCCCTAAACTTGGTGTCAACACTGACGAGGAGGTCCTGAACTTTGTGGATCAATATGTCACGTGTAAACGACCCTCAGACCCAAATGTATTGGAAAAAGTTACTTCGGTGCAGCAGCATTCCAAACGTCACTCCAAAACATGTAGGAAAGGTAAAAAGGTGTGCCGTTTTAATTTTCCCCGCCCGATATTGACGCGTACGTTTATTAAACAGCTGGACCCTGAATCTGTCCCACTTGTTACAAGGGAACAAGCTGAAGTTATTATGACTGCGCTTAAGAAGGCTACTCTTGATGAAAATAACCTGTCTCTTAGTGCTCAGGATTTGTTTGCGTCCTTGGGGTTATCACAGTTCACTTTTGAACAAGTCTACAGTGTTTTAGGCGGACACACACACATAGTTTTGGCCAGGGAACTCGACGAAGTCTGGATTAATAACTACAATGAGAAGTTATTAATTTGCTGGAATGCCAACATGGATATCCAGATTGTTGTAGATGCGTGGGCTTGTGTTGTGTACATTATTTCATATATTTCCAAGTCAGAAAGAGAAATGGGTTTGCTCTTAAGTTGTGCGCAAAAAGAAGCTTCCAAAGGTAATCTTAGTGCAAAAGAGGCATTTAAAAAATTAGGCAGCGTTTATCTTCATAATCGAGATGTCTCTGCGCAGGAAGCTGTCTATCGTGTAATGCCAGGGATGCATCTTAAAGAGTTTTCACGCAAGGTTGAATTCATTCCAACAGGCAATAATATAGTTCGCATGAGCAGACCCATAAGTGAAATAGATAAGGAAAGGCCGGATGATATTTGGATGAGAAACACTATTGATCGTTACTTGGGTAGACCACATAACGAGACATTTAATGACATGTGCATTGCGACATTGGTATCCGAATATCGCTTACTTTGTCCATCTGACAAATGTAAAAAGCCAATTATGTTACAAAATGGTTTGGGTGCAATTACTAAGAGAACACGGACCAAGCCTGCTGTCCTCCGTTATGTGTGGTTTTCTGAGACTAAAGTTACAGAGTTATTTCATCAAAGTATCCTTCAGTTATTCCTGCCATATCGCATTGAGGCTGACCTTAAGCCGCCTCCGTATGATACGTTTGAGGAATTTTATAAAAACGGAGAAGTTCGTTTGAGTGATGGGTCCCTACATACCGTTAAATCGATTGTTGATTCAAATAGGTGTTGCTTTGAACTTGCGACTGAGGACCTGGAGGAGGTCCAGGAGCAGATGGACGGTGATGACGTCTTAGAGGATGCATGGGGCTTGCTCTGCCCAGAGCAGGAAGTTGAGAGGTTGGAGTCAAAGGAGGAGAACAGAGAGAAGATGCAGGGAGTTAACTCTGAGCATGAGCAAGAGCCCATTCCCGACTTGGCCGTGAGCAATCAGCAAATTGGTCATGTAGAGAAAGCAAATGTCATGAGTCGTAAAGAGGGTCTTTCACTTGTGAGAACTCTGAACGAGCAACAGCTGTCTATTTTTTACAAAATACGGCAATTTTGCTTAGAGAAAGTTGCTGGCAAGAACCCTGACCCATTACACGTTTTTATTACGGGTGGAGCAGGCACTGGGAAAAGTCACCTGATTAGAGCGATTCAATATGAGGCGTCTCGGTTATTGGCTCCTACATGCCATAGTCCTGATAATGTCAGCGTTTTATTAACGGCTCCGACAGGGATAGCGGCATATAATTTACATGCGGCTACTATCCATTCAACATTTAGTATCGGTACAAGTATTTCCCTCCCCTACACGCCGCTGGGGGAGGAAAAGCTCAATACATTGCGCGCTAAATACGTTGATCTACAAATAGTAATAATTGATGAAATATCTATGGTTGACAAAAAGATATTTACGTACATTCACGGTCGGTTGCGTCAAATGAAACAATCAGGTGACTTTTCTCCATTTGGAAATGTGTCCATCATAGTTGTTGGGGATTTCTATCAATTGCCACCAGTCATGGGTCATCCTCTGTACAAGGAAGACGTAGGCGTGAATTTCTTTGCAGATTTATTCAGAATTGCGGTGTTAACAACAGTTGTACGACAAAGCGATAAAACTTTTGCAGAGCTACTAAACCGGCTAAGAGTGCGCTCAAGAGGAACACCCATGCTTGATGACGATCGAGCTTTATTACAAAGTCTTGAAACTGGCGAAGATCCTGATGTGTTGCACATTTTCACCAAAAACGAGTTTGTGTCAAATTATAATATCAAAGTATTAAATAGAGTATGCGAGGATACAGTGACAATCAGTGCGGCCTAACTGTATTGCTGTGGTAGAGACATGGTTAACTGTAGATTCATCTTTTCAAACCAGTCACATTGAAGGATATAACTTCCACAGTCGTCCCCGTAGTTTATCCTACCAGAGCAGTGGTCATCTGGCTCTGACTCGTTTACTGGGCCAACAACATGGTGGAGTTGGCATGTACTGTGAAGAAAACCTTAACTATGAAGTCGCAGTACAAGACTTTTGTTTAGAATGTTTAGCCAATTATTTTGCAGAGCACAAAATTATAGTTGCAGTGGTTTATCGTCCACCGTCGTACCCCATGTCTCTCTTTAAGTATAATTTAGATAGATTATTGAATTGGCTTGAGTCACATTGTGCCACTGTGGCAGTGTTGGGGGACTTTAATGATGACATATTGAAATCTTCAAGTCTCTGCAATTTTATGATGGAAAGAGGTTATGTTCAATATGTCAAATCCCCCACAACTGAGAGGGGGACATTAATTGATCATTTGTATCTCAAATCTACAGAGTATGACTTGGACTCTGTAGTGGTGCCAACATACTTTAGCGACCATGAAGGGATAGTGTGCTCTTTTAAGAGTTTAAACGTGTAAAGCGCTTCAATTAGATGATGGATACATTTCTAAATGAAATGGGCAGTTGTTGCTTTTTCACAACTCATCACATTGCTCATAGTTGTATGTGGGTTCTCTTAATTATTGGAGATTGTTATTAGTGTTGCTTTTATTGTCCAGTAATGTGAATAACTTTTTTAAAGTAACTTTTTAAAGTTTTTGTAAAGTGAGCATTGATGAAATACATTTTGCAAAGCTTGTTGTATGTTAAATGTAGTTTGGAAATGTTTTATGAATCATGAGAATTAATTTTGCGGCCTAAATGTCTGTCTGCCTCAATGTCTCCGTTCCGGTTGCGGGAGGGGTGGGGTGTGTGTGTGTGTGTCTATGTGTGTGTGTGTCTGTGTGTGTGTGTCTGTGTGTGTGTGTGTGTGTGTGACCCTCTGTGTGACCGTCTGTGTGTGTGAGTGTCTGTGTGACCGTCTGTGTGTGTGAGTGTCTGTGTGACCGTCTGTGTGTGTGAGTGTCTGTGTGACCGTCTGTGTGTGTGAGTGTCTGTGTGACCGTCTGTGTGTGTGAGTGTCTGTGTGACCAACCCTCTGTGTGTGACCGTGTGTGTGTGTGTGACCCTCTGTGTGTGTGTGTGTGTGTGTGTGTGTGACCCTCTGTGTGTGTGTGTGTGACCCTCTGTGTGTGTGTGTGTGTGTGTGTGTGACCCTCTGTGTGTGTGTGTGTGTGTGTGTGACCCTCTGTGTGTGTGTGTGTGTGACCCTCTGTGTGTGTGTGTGTGTGTGTGTGAGAGACCCTCTGTGTGTGTGTGTGTGTGTGTGTGTGTGTGTGTGTGTGTGTGTGTGTGAGAGAGACCCTCTGTGTGTGTGTGTGTGTGTGTGTGTGTGTGTGTGTGTGTGTGTGTGTGTGTGTGTGTGTGAGTGACCATTTGTGTGTGTGTGACCCTCTGTGTGTGTGTGACCCTCTGTGTGTGTGTGACCGTGTGTGTGACCCTCTGTGTGTGTGACCCTCTGTGTGTGTGTGTGTGTGACCCTCTGCGTGTGTGTGTGTGTGTGACCCTCTGTGTGTGTGTGACCGTGTGTGTGTGTGTGTGCGCGCGCGCTCTATCTCTCTTACACTTTCTCTTTCTCTTTCTCTCTCTCTCTAACTCTTTAAACTGTGTGGTGGGTTTTAGGGGGTGGTGGGTGGTTGGTTTAGGGGGGCCCATCCGTGGCCTGACACCTTGCCGTAGTGGATGGGCTTGTGTCCTTTCATGATCCCAAGAGCTAGGCCGGCAGGGGTCTACACCCCTGGCAGGTTCAACCATGACGGACAGGTCAAGGGGGAGAAGGCAGACTAAGATCAGATCATCAAACTATAACTAATGGAATGACTTTTCCAAAGTATCTATTTTACTAACTACCCCTTTTCCTCCTCTTTCAGGACTCCAAGACCTGCAGACTTACCATCTACAACAGCCAACAACTGTCAATTGCAGTAATTATAAGTACATAGAATACTTAAGAAACATTGCCCATTTGTTTTCCTGTTCTTTAACCTTCCCAACAATGTATTTTTTTCAAAGTATCAATGTATTTATTTATATTACCACTATGCATCAAGTTGTTAATAAAAGGCCAGTATCAAGTTCTTTGTCTCATTTTCTTTCAGTGCCAATGTAACATATTGTTAGAGTTACAAATGTGTATATACTACCAGTAAAAGAAGTTGAACTAAAAGTCTACTCAAACTTTGGTCCTTTACTATCCAATTCAACTACAAAAGGTGAAGTGATTCACAATCTGAAAGCCTCTTATCCTGATCTTACCAGATTGAAGTTGGAAAAAGGAAAACTTGTGCATTATGTAGCTTACTCCTCATTTTAAGTTATTGGGTAAAAGTGGACGAAGCGAGTTACCTTCTGTTTTTCTATACATTTGTGCACAAATGACTAGACATTTCTCAAGCAAAACACAATCTTGAATGCATGTTGTTTTCCCTGACCCTCACAGCTCATGTGTTTGGTTCCTGATGTTGAAGATGCAGGACAACTGCACTGGTTTGGATAATAAATGTGAAATCACCTTACTGTCACTTGGCCAGGAAAAACACAATTTTCCCGCTCTTTGGACATAGACAAGAAAGCTACAGCATTCTATTTCCCTAACACAAGTTGGTCATCATTTTGCCCAGTTAAGTCTTAAGTTCTCAAGACTCGTGCTCCTGGAAAAAAAGATTGACCCATTTAGTGAATTTTCAGCAAAAGTGAGCTGGATGAATGAACAGTAGGTTTTAGAGTTGCTGTCATTACTTTATCTGTCTGTCTGTCAAAGGTTGGCAGCAACCCATCTGTTGCAGTGGATGAAGAGATGGTTTCTGAATTTTGTGCAAAATGTCATGTCTTTTGGGGAAAAAAACTAAAGTTTGCGGCTTTTCCTCACATCGTTAGACATATCATAATAATTGTGATAACTTTTGATGGAGCTGAAAATGATTCTCACCAAATTTTAGATTGGTCGGGCAAACGCCCAAGGAGGAGTTTGTTAAAGTGTGAGGCGTAAATGTGAAAATGTCAGGTTTTTTCCCATTTGTGACTGTATATTTGCGGCCCCGCCACACAGACATTGTAGCACTTGTACATACAATTTGGATAACTTTTGATGCCCCACCCGTGTAGATGATCTTCCCCAAAGTGAAGCTTGATCGGGCTATTGTGAAGCGTAAACATTTGGTAATTTTAGAGATGTTGCGGTTTTCCCATAAGGATAACATGGGAGGTTTCTGTCATCGCTACGGCTACGCTGTACAAAATATGACTATGGCTGCCATACTTTTATGATCTGGATGCCAAATTAGAATTGTGTTCAAAATGTCATGTGATTTGGAAAAACTCTATTGGCCACTCTGAAAGCCAAATAGTCCAAATTCTAGGAAAAGTTTGCGGCTCCGCCGCACAGAGTCCGTAAGACTTAGAATAAAATTATGGATACATTTTGATGCCCCGCTTGTGTAGATTATACTTCCCAAAGTTAAGCTTGATCGGGCTATGGCCCACGGAGGAGTTTGTTTCAGAAGCGTAAATGTGAACATCTCAAGGATTTGGCGTTTTTCCCAATTTGTGACAGTATATTTGCGGCTCCACCACACAGAGACCGTAGCACTTAGAATCAAAATATGGATAACTTTTGATGCCCCGCTTGTGTAGATGATTCTCCCCAAATATGAACTTGATCGCCCTAGGAGAAGTTTGTTAAAGTGTGAAGCATAAAAATGGTAATTTTAGAGATTTTGCGGTTTTCCCATTTGTGACATATATTTGTGGCTCCGCCGCACAGAGACCGTAGCGCTTAGAATCAAAATATGGATAACTTTTCATGCCCCCCTTGTGTAGATGATTGTGAAAACAAATTTTTGACCTTCACTTTTAATTTAAAGGTCACTCTGTCGGGGGCGCTATCGCGCCCATTTCAATTTTGTCAGCCTAAACTGGTCCAAACTAGAAAGTTTAACAACTGATTCAAATTTTAGTCCTAATCGGACTGGTTTTGATCAAATGGGAGCAATGTTTAGATTTGCAATATACCAAAATAAGTTGTCCAAATTTGCGGCTGCGCCGCACACAGACCGTAAAAGGTATCCCAAAAATTTGGATAACTTTAGATGCCCCACTTCTCCAGAGGACGTACAGCGATTTTGAAGTCAGTGGGCAAAACGCCCTAGGAGGAGTTCGTCAAAGTTTGACGTGAACAAAATGTTTTCAAAGGAAGATGGCGGCAATAGGGTAAGTCTGGGGGCGTGGCCACAACAATATTTTTTTTTGTCCTCACGAGAGGAATGCGTGTCCCGAATTTCGTAGCTCTACGCCAAAGTTGACCTTGTGGCGTCTCCCATAGGCGCAATGTATTTTGACTTTTGTCGGTGGCGCTGTCGCGCCATTTTTTAACAAAAAAAAAATGGCCCAGAAAAAACAACATTTTTCGCAGATTTTGAATTTTGGGCAAAGTTTGGTGAGTTTTTGAGTTCGTTCAGGGGGTCAAATTAGAACTCAAAAAGCAGAAGAACAAGAAAAATAATAATAAATATAGCCGCAAGCGGCAATGATCGGCCCTCGCTACGCCGCCGCCACGCCGCAAGAGGAGGGGGCGCTAACGCGCCCCAATTGTCCTTTTATTACGCCTACTGCTGAATCTGTGACGCTGTCACATCTTCTCCCCTTTGTTTTACCATCAAAAAGCTATTTTATTTTGAATTCTTGGCAAAATGTGCGGCTTTGCCGCACAGACACCGTGACTCTTTGAATAAAAATGTGGATAACTTTTGATGGTCCACCCCTGAAGATGAGTCTCACCAAATTTCAGGTTAATATGTCTAACGCCCTAAGAGGAGTTTGTGAAAGTCTAAAGTGTAAACATGTTCTGGCGATTTCCCCATTGGAATAACATGGAAGGTTTCGGTCATCATTACGGCAACGCCATAACAATTATGACATGGGTCTCATTGACTTTTCTGATGGGGATGCCAAAATTGAGTTGTGTGTCAAATTTCATATAATTTCGCAAAACTAAATATTTAACCTCCATATAAAATCTGTAGGGGGCGCTGTGGCTCCAAATTAATTTATTTCACTTCAAGTAGGTTTAGGGCAAAGAGTTTAACAACTGATTCTAATTTGACGCAATTCGGACTTTATCTGCGCAAACGGCAGAAATGTTAAATTTGGGAGATTTCTGAAATTCTTGCTACAGTTTGCGGCTTTGCCGCACAGAGACCGTGACAGGTATCAATGTAATTTGGATAACTTTTGATGTCCCACTCCTCAGTAGCATTTTCACCAAATTTCAGCTTTTTAGGGCCAACGCCCTGGGAGGAGTTCGTAAAAGTACGACGTTTGGAAAAACTCCGAAGTCATGTTTAGCCATTTTTGAAGCAATATGGCCGACATTTGGTTGGGCGGACGGCGTTGCCGTAATAATATTTTTTACTTCTCTTGTCACCATCTACCTCTGCGCCAAATTTCATGATTCTACGATCAGATTTTTTTTGGGTCATTTCCCATCTCTCAATGCATTTTTGGTACATTTGGGGGCGCTGACGCGCCAATTTTTTTTATTTTAGAAAAGGGAAATAGCCAGAATGTAGAGAGGCACGATTTTTAGAGGTGTGCAAATTTTTGTGACTTTTCGTCAATGTTCACTGGGTGAAAAATAGGGGGGTTGGTCCCGAGAAGAAGAAGAAAGAAAGAAAGAAAGAATAATATTCCGATGCGAAAACAATGTTTCCCATTTTCCAAATATCATAAACTATACATTTTCGGAAAGCGCTCGCGCTTTCCTACCTCATGGTGTGGGTCCCTGGTCACTGACGGGTACTTTCGTTAATTTTGAGTGGGCTCCGCCCACTTTGTGTTTTTGGCCCTCTATACAGTAATAATGTTCATTTTTTGCATTACATGCTTATATGCACGGAACATGCAAGAGATGGGGAACGTATTCGTGAGGTACTTAGCGCAAATGAGTGCTTTATATGGGGATGACGACCGCTTCGCGGTCGTCATCTCAATGTAAAGTGCTCGTTTAGTGCGCACTTTTGCACGGGCTTCGCCCGTTTACAACGGTAATGTTCCATTTTCCTACTACTAATTAGTATGCACGGGGCGTGCATGAGTGAAGGAGTGCGTTAGTGAGTGTTTGGAAGTGGGCGAGCGCTTCGCGCTCGATTTCGTGCGCACTACGTGCGCACTTTCGCAGCCGTGCTTCGCACGGCCTTACGAGATTAATAGGCCTCTCGCCAGCTTGTGGCGCTCGGGCCTAATTAAAGCCGCAAGCGGCATCCAACGGCCTTCCGACTCTGCGTTTTCGACTTGATAAAGATGGCGCCCTTATTGTGTGTTGAATTAAAAAAGAACTTGACAGACGGCGACACATTGGACATGGCCAATCCAGTGCAAATGAACACAAGTGTCAGTCAAATTTGCTGCGCCGCCGCACAGAGACCGTAGCACTTAGAATATAAATAACTTTTGATGCCCCGCTTGTGTAGATGATATTTCCCAAAGTAAAGCTTGATCGGGCTATTGCCCACGGAGGAGTTTGTTTAAGTGTGAAGCGTAAATGTGAACATTTCAAAAATTTGGCGTTTCCCCATTTGTGACAGTATATTTGCAGCTCCACGGCACAGAGACCGTACCACTTAAAATCAAAATATGGATAAGTTTTGATGCCCCCCTTGTCTAGATGATTTTCCCCAAATATGAGCTTGATCGGCCCTAGGAGGAGTTCGTTAAAGTGTGAAGCGTAAAAATGTGGTGATTTGAGCGATTCTGCGATTTTCCCATAAGGATAACATGGGATGTTTCTGTCATCGCTACGGTTACGCCGTACAAAATATGACTTTGGCTCTCATACTTTTATGATCAGGATGGCAAATTAGAATTTTGTTCAAACTATCATGTCATTTGGAAAAACTCTATTGTTTATAGGCCACTCTGAAGGCCAAATAGTCCGAATTCTGGGAAACGTTTGCGGCTCCGTCGCACAGAGACCGTAAAAGCTATCCTTAAAATTTGGATAACTTTAGATGCCCCACTTGTCTAGAGGACGTACACCGATTTTGAGGTTGGTGGGCAAAACACACTAGGAGGAGTTCGTTAAAGTGTGAAACATAAAAATGTGGATATTTGAGAGATTTTGCGGTTTTCCCATAGGGATAACATGGGACGTTTCTGTCATCGCTACGACTACGCTGTAAAAATTAAGGTATTGTCTGATTGGCTTTTTTGATCGGGACGGCAAAATAGAATTTTGGGTAAAGTTTAGAACATTTTGGTAAAACTAATTTTTGACCTTCAATGTTAATGTAAAGGTCACTCTGTAGGGGGCGCTGACGCGCCCATTTCAATTTTGTCATGATAAACTGGTCCAAACTAGAAAGTTTAACAACTGATTCAAATTTGGTCCTAATCGGACTCGTTTTGATCAAATGGGAGCAATTTTTAGATTAGCAATATCCCAAAATAAGTGGTCCAACTTTGCGGCTGCGCCGCACACAGACCGTAAAAGGTACACCAAAAATTTGGATAACTTTAGATGCCCCACTTCTCCAGAGGACGTACGCCGATTTTGAAGTCGGTGGGCAAAACCCCCTAGGAGGAGTTCGTCAAAGTTTGACGTGAACAAAATGGCTAACTCAGCTTGTTTTCATTTTCAAAGGAAGATGGCGGGCATAGGGTAAGTCTGGGGGCGTGGCCACAGTAATATATTTTTTTTGTCCTCAAGAGAGGAATGCGTGTCCCGAATTTCGTAGCTCTACGACAAAGTTGACCTCGCGGCGTCTCCCATAGGCGCAATGTATTTTGACTTTTGTCGGTGGCGCTGTCGCGCCATTCTTTTAACGAAAAAAAAAAATGGCCCAGAAAAAATCAAATTTTTCGCCGATTCTGAATTTTGGGCAAAGTTTGGTGAGTTTTTGAGCATGTTCAGGGGGTCAAATTAGAGCTCAAAAAGCAGAAGAACAAGAAAAATAATAAAAATTAAAGCCGCAAGCGGCAATGATCGGCCCTCGCCATGCCGCCGCTGCCACGCCGCACGAGGAGGGGGCACTAACGCTCCCCAATTGTCCTTTTATTACATCTACTGCTGAATCTGTGACGCTGTCACATCTTCTCCCCTTTGTTTTACCATCAAAAAGCAATTTTATTTTGAATTCTTGGCAAAATGTTTTTTGCCGCACAGACACCGTGACTCTTTGAATAAAAATGTGGATACCTTTTGATGGTCCACCCCTGAAGATGAGTCTCACAAAATTTAAGGTTAATAGGGCTGACGCCCTGGGAGGAGTTTGTGAAAGTATAAAGTGTATACGTGTTCTGGCGATTTCCCCATTGGAATAACGTGGGAGGTTTTGGTCATCGTTACGGCAAAGCCATAACAATTATGACATGGGTCTCATTGACTTTTTTGATGGGGATGCTAAAATTGAGTTGTGTGTCAAATTTCATATAATTTCGCAAAACTAAACATTTAACCTCCATATAAAATCTGTAGGGGGCGCTGTGGCGCCAAATTAATTAATTTCACTTCAAGTAGGTTTAGGGCAAAGAGTTTAACAACTGATTCTAATTTGACGCAATTCGGACTTTATCTGCGCAAACGGCAGAAATGTTAAATTTGGGAGATTTCAGAAATTCTAGCTAAAGTTTGCGGCTTCGCCGCTCAGAGACCGTGACAGGTATCAATGTAATTTGAATAACTTTTGATGTCCCACTCCTCAGTACCATTTTCACCAAATTTCTGCTTTTTAGAGCCAACGCCCTGGGAGGAGTTCGTAAAAGTACGACGTTTGGAAAAACTCCCTAGTCATGCTTAGCCATTTTTGAACCAATATGGCCGACATTTGGTTGGGCGGACGGCGTTGCCGTAATAATATTTTTTACTTCTCTTGTCACCATCTACCTCTGCGCCAAATTTCATGATTCTACAATCAGATTTTTTTGGGTCATTTCCTATCTCTCAATGCATTTTTTGTACATTTGGGGGCGCTGACGCGCCATTTTTTTATTTTAGAAAAGGGAAATAACCAGAATGTAGAGAGGCACGATTTTTAGAGGTGTGCAAATTTTTGTGACTTTTCGTCAATGTTCACTGGGTGAAAAATAGGGGGGTTGGTCCCGAGAAGAAAGAAAGAAGAAAGAAAGAAAGAATAATATTCCGATGCGAAAACAATGTTTCCCATTTTTCAAAATCATAAACTATACATTTTCGGAAAGCGCTCGCGCTTTCCTACCTCATGGTGTGGGTCCCTGGTCACTGATGGATACTTTCGTTAATTTTGAGTGGGCTCCGCTCACTTTGTGTTTTTGGCCCTCTATACAGTAATAATGTTCAATTTTTGGATTACATGCTTATATGCACGGAACATGCAAGAGATGGGGAACGTATTCGTGAGCTACTTAGCGCAAATGAGTGCTTTATATGGGGATCCCGCACTTTTGCACGGGCTTCGCCCGTTTACAACGGTAATGTTCCATTTTTCTACTACTAATTAGTATGCACGGGGCGTGCATGAGTGGAGGAGTGCGTAAGTGAGTGTTTGGAAGTGGGCGAGCGCTTCGCGCTCGATTTCGTGTGCACTACGTGCGCACTTTTGCAGCCGTGCTTCGCACGGCCTTACGGGACTAATAGGCCTCTCGTCAGCTTGTGGCGCTCGGGCCTAATAATAATAATAATAGAAAGGGTGTTCTGGCTTTTTGAGTTGTAAAATATTGTGCCACTGCTATTCCACTCTTGACAGGTCGCGTGGACAGCAGTCCAAGCTGGATCTTACTGACTTCCCTCACCCTAGACACTTCCTCCAGCTCCTCTTGGGGGAGAGACTTCGTCCCTCCAGCGTGTCCTGGGTCGTCCTCGGGGCCTCCTTCCAGTGGGACACACCCGGCTCAAATCGTCCCAGTGCATGTTGCAGGTTCTGGGTTTGATGGAGCCATCAGGACAACATCGTCTGCAGCAGAGATGAGATCCTGGTTAGCACTAGGTCAGTGACCACAACGGAACGGAAGTCGCTAAATTCAACCAGAACGGAAGTTAGAGAATCCAACTTGGCGAAGGCCGAGAACGTTCCTGCTGCTACGGCTCAGGCAATCATTTTCTCCCATGAATCCAAATCCGAAGTGTACGAGGCATTTAAGATAAGATAAGATAAGATAAGATATTCCTTTATTGTCCCACATGGGGAAATTTCATTGGTGCAACGCAGGTAGATCCAGAGGTAGATACAGAAGAACAGATCACTTATAGGAAGTCTGAAAAACACTTTCAGTAGAAGATCTCCTATAAATAAATAAAAACTCCCATAGACAAATAAATAAATAAATAAATACCATTGTATGTGATCCCGACAGTAATTGCACATGAATATGTGTCACGACAGCACATAGACTGCACATGAATTTCACAGTAATTGCACATGAATTGCACATATGACAGAATTGCACATCAGTATTAGGTTAGGTCAGTATTGCGACGGGATAACGTGACGATCTCCGGGTAAGACGACTGTTCTCCGCAGTTTCATGAGTTCCTCCTTTGTATAAACGCGGTACGGCGCCGGCCGGGGGGCGGGGCCGGAGCCGGGGGGCGGGGCCAGAGCCGGGGGACTCAGAGCCAAGACACATCGCAACGACACGACGAAAACACTCAATCCAGCCGAATAAAGTCAAAACAAGTTAATTTAAAGCGATTCCAGTGCGTGTCCCGATCGTTCGTGAAGTTCCTCTTTCATATAAACGTGTATATAAACGTGTACCGACGACACGCCGTACTTTTTATTTGATGTTTACAAGGACCAAACAATGAGTTCCTGGAGGTGTTGTCTAGTTGAAGAACAATTTGGTGTTGTCTCACTCATCGCCGGGAGCACCAGTTATAACACGTAGCCAATGTCTCAGATTTGACCATTATTCGTGTATCAAATTAGACAGAAACTCTGCAGCAGACTGGGTCATTGATGAATCCTACACTCGTGAGGAATGCAGTGAGGCACCCTCTGAAAACGTGTACCGTGTTAGTAGGCCTATGTATTTTGTGAATATGTACGGATGTGTCATTTGAGTGCTGTTATTGTCATATTAATCCATGTTGTCGGATGTAGCGATTATTAAAATACATGCAGGTCTAGGTCTACACATTATTTTGCATTTTGGAATAAGCAAGTTTTTCTATACCCCTAACCCCCTAACCCCTAACCCCCTAACCCCGTAACCTCCTTACCCCCTTACCCCTGGTGTACATAGGCCTACTTGAATGTCTGGTGTACATAGGCCTACGTGAATGTATGGTGTACATAGGCCTACGTGAATGTGTGGTGTACATAGGCCTACGTGAATGTATGGTGTACATAGGCCTACGTGAATGTATGGTGTACATAGGCCTACTTGAATGTGTGGTGTACATAGGCCTACGTGAATGTATGGTGTACATAGACCTACGTGAATGTCTGGTGTACATAGGCCTACTTGAATGTCTGGTGTACATAGGCCTACGTGGATGTATGGTGTACATAGGCCTACGTGAATGTCTGGTATACATAGGCCTACGTGAATGTGTGGTGTACATAGGCCTACGTGAATGTATGGTGTACATGGGCCTACGTGAATGTATGGTGTACATAGGCCTACTTGAATGTATGGTGTACATAGGCCTACTTGAATGTATGGTGTACATGGGCCTACTTGAATGTATGGTGTACATAGGCCTACTTGAATGTATGGTGTACATGGGCCTACTTGAATGTATGGTGTACATAGGCCTACTTGAATGTATGGTGTACATAGGCCTACGTGATTGTATGGTGTACATAGGCCTACGTGATTGTATGGTGTACATAGGCCTACTTGAATGTATGGTGTACATAGGCCTACGTGTGGATACTCTTATCTTCGAGGATTATTAAGATATTCGGAACACATTCAGAGTTTAGAATGAAATAGTGTTAAATGGGCATTGAACTTAAAACTAAGAATTGTGAATATTTAAAGCATTATTTTAAATCATTATGACTCAGCAGTTCTGTAAATATGAATATGCCAAATTAAACTTTAAGTAATCATATTTTACATTACATCGAGTTTTATTACTTTGACTTCCAGAGCTAAAGCTTAAATTTAATCTCGATATAAAAACGACTCTCAGCGGGATTCATATCCATGAACTCCTACAACTCGAGCCATGTCATTAACCACCAGGACAACGATCTGGAGCTTTGTCCCTGCGAGACATCAGATGTACCTCTGTCTCTAACCGCAAGTGATTTGGGCCACGAGGGCGCCATATTGGATTCTGTCACTTCCGTTTCGTTGTGGTCTCTGACCCAGTGCTAACCAGGACACCCTCTGACCCCTGACCACACCCTCTGACCCGTGACCACACCCTCCGACCCTACGCCCCCCTTTTGAGCAGGTTTAAAGAAAAGAAAACTACTTTTACAGGTAAATCCACCGGTGTGTGTCATCTTTGCGTTTCCCTGTGCACTCTTGGGCGTGGCCTGTGCACTCTTGGGCGTGGCCTGTGCACTCTTGGGTGTGGCCTGTGCACTCATGGGCGTGGCCTGCGTACCTGTAAAGCTGAGCCACATTAGTCCTGCTGCTTGACCTGCCTATGGCACCATCTGCTGGTGTGATTAGAGATAGCACCCCTGGACCAGGAATGAACTAAAGAGAATAGGAGAGTGAGAGAGAAGAGTGAGGAAAGACATGAGAAGAAATGCTAGGATATTTACCTTGACAACCACAAGGGGGCAGCACTTCCCCTCATATCAAATAAACACAAAGAAAATGACGTCATAAACAATCTCACACGTGGGAATTCTCTTTAAGTTCTTTAATGTTTGGCAGAGAAACAAGAAACAAATACATCGTGAAGCGGAGAAAAATCACAAAATATGAAACTTCAACATGGTTTTGTCAAATAAAAAACAGCACACAGACATAGGCCTGTTTGACATGTGGAAACGTATTGATATTTCAACCCTGGAAACTCAAAATGATTAGATAATTATGACTTATTAGCTTTACTTAAAACCATCAGTATTTAGATCATGTCACACAAAGCACGTGTTTCTCAACAGCTGGTTCAGGGTCCAAACGTGTAACTCATTATTATTCAGGTGTTTAAACGTGAATAAAGAATAAAGATAAATGCATTTAAATGCAAACTCGAGTCTAGAATAGATCATATTTTCAGAGCGAGGTCGACTGTTTTTGGAAGAAATATCCAAACTTAGAAATGAAACAGAATCTTATGTCCACGAGAACATAAAACTCCGTCCAGAAGGGGGCGATCATGAGTCCGACTCATCTTGAACGTGCATCTTTCACTCGCCTCTCGCCGGTGCTATGATCACGTTCTTGAATCCTTTGACGTGGCTCAGTTGGCGGCTGTGGAAATCCACCACGAGTTTCCTGAGTCCGGAGCGCGACGGCGTGAAGTAGATCTTGACTTTGGCGTCTTGTCCCGGCGCCACGGCGTCCGCCAGGCTGAAACGTAAATGTGTCAACGGTGAGGAACGCCAATACGGCTGATGCTTAAAGACGAGCGGTCACTGGACGCTTTGCCTTTGGGAGGAGTTAAAAGCAATTGCCGATATTTTTGCGATAAATCTGGTGACTTGGACATGAAGACGTAGAACTGGAGCTCAAAGAGTGAACACAGCTGTAATAAAGCACCTGAGATTGTACAAGGACAACTTTAAATATCAACTTCCTGTGCGCAAAAGGAGCCCCGAGATTGTACCACAAGGATGAGATTGTTCCCCTGAGCTGTTTTAGAGCGGTTTGGAGCGGGTTGGTGCGGTCTAGCCTTGGACCCCAGGCCTCAGACCCCAGGCCTTGGACCCCAGGCCTCAGACCCCAGGCCCCGGACCCCAGGCCCCCGGACCCCAGGCCTCGGACCCCGGACTCCAGGCCCCGGACCCCAGGCCCTCTTACCTCTCAGATATGATGGCCCCTCCTGTGAGATCGGCCCCTTGGATGCTGAAGCAGCAGTTCTCCAGAGAATGAGGAAGAGGGTTCTTCAGAGTGATCTCTGCTGCAAGTTTACGCTTCACCTTCGGCTCGCCCAAGATCTGAAGCAACAAGCAAAAATATACTAGAGTCAAGTACTGCACTAAAGTAGTGCACTAGAGTACTGCACTAGAGTACTGCACTAGATTACTGCACTAAAGTACTGCACTAGAGTACTGCACTAGAGTACTGCACTAAAGTACTAAAGTACTGCACTAAAGTACTGCACTAGAGTACTGCACTAAAGTACTGCACTAGAGTACTGCACTAAAGTACTGCACTAGAGTACTGCACTAGAGTACTGCACTAGAGTACTGCACTAAAGTACTGCACTAGAGTACTGCACTAGAGTACTGCACTAGAGTACTGCACTAAAGTACTGCACTAAAGTACTGCACTAAAGTACTAAAGTACTGCACTAAAGTACTGCACTAGAGTACTGCACTAAAGTACTAAAGTACTGCACTAGAGTACTGCACTAAAGTACTAAAGTACTGCACTAAAGTACTGCACTAAAGTACTAAAGTACTGCACTAAAGTACTGCACTAGAGTACTGCACTAAAGTACTGCACTAAAGTACTGCACTAGAGTACTGCACTAGATTACTGCACTAAAGTACTGCACTTAAGTACTAAAGTACTGCACTAAAGTACTGCACTAGATTACTGCACTAAAGTACTGCACTAAAGTACTGCACTAAAGTACTGCACTAAAGTACTAAAGTACTGCACTAAAGTACTGCACTAGAGTACTGCACTAGAGTACTGCACTAGATTACTGCACTAAAGTACTGCACTAAAGTACTAAAGTACTGCACTAAAGTACTGCACTAGAGTACTGCACTAAAGTACTGCACTAAAGTACTGCACTAGAGTACTGCACTAGAGTACTGCACTAGATTACTGCACTAAAGTACTGCACTAAAGTACTAAAGTACTGCACTAAAGTACTGCACTAGAGTACTGCACTAAAGTACTGCACTAAAGTACTGCACTAGAGTACTGCACTAGAGTACTGCACTAAAGTACTGCACTAAAGTACTGCACTAAAGTACTAAAGTACTGCACTAAAGTACTGCACTAGAGTACTGCACTAAAGTACTGCACTAAAGTACTAAAGTACTGCACTAAAGTACTAAAGTACTGCACTAAAGTACTGCACTAGAGTACTGCACTAAAGTACTGCACTAAAGTACTGCACTAGAGTACTGCACTTGAGTACTGCACTAGATTACTGCACTAAAGTACTGCACTAAAGTACTGCACTAGAGTACTGCACTAAAGTACTGCACTAAAGTACTGCACTAAAGTACTGCACTAGAGTACTGCACTAAAGTACTGCACTTAAGTACTGCACTAGAATACTGCACTAAAGTACTGCACTAAAGTACTGCACTAAAGTACTAAAGTACTGCACTAAAGTACTGCACTAGAGTCTGCCTGAAGAGTGGGTCCAGTTCGCCTCAGTCGGTCCCTCTTCTGCCTGAAGAGTGGGTCCAGCTCCAGTCTCCTCGTGTCCGTCTGTCCGTCTGTGAGAGTCGGATCTCTCCTTCACTGGAACTCCTCCAGGTTTCTACGCTTTTTTCCCAAAAGGTTTTTTTTGTAGTTTTTCCTGGCCGAGAAGGAGAGTCTAAGGACAGAGGACCCTGGGACATCGTCCCTCGCCACCACAGACATTGTCTGACTTCATCGCCACCACAGACATTGTTGATTCGGCCCTCAGAGGCGACTGTTGTTGTGATTTTGGGCCTTACAAAAATAAATTGATTTGATTTGATTTGATAGAGTACTGCACTAAAGTACTGCAGTAGAGTACTGCACTAAAGTACTGCACTAAAGTACTACACTAGAGTACTGCACTAAAGTACTGCACTAAAGTACTGCACTAGAGTACTGCACTAAAGTACTGCACTAAAGTACTGCACTAAAGTACTGCACTAAAGTACTGCACTAAAGTACTGCACTAAAGTACTGCACTAGAGTCAAGTACTGCACTAAAGTAAATATACTGCACTAGTTAAGCAAAGTACTGCTACTGCCAGGGATGGGACAAGATCTCATGGTACAAGAGCCAACTCCTCTTTGAACTGCCTGTTCCTCCTCGTCCTCTCCTTCTCTTCCTCCTCTTCCTCCTGCTCCTCCTCTTTCTCCTCTCCTCCTCTTCCTCCTCATCCAGCACCTCCTCCTCCTGCTCCTCCTCTTCCTCCTCTCCTCCTCTTCCTCCTCCTGCTCCTCCTCTCCTCCTCTTCCTCCTCATCCTGCTCCTCCTCATCCTGCTCCTCCTCTTCCTCCTCTCCTTCTCTTCCTCCTCTTCCTCCTGCTCCTCCTCTTTCTCCTCTCCTCCTCTTCCTCCTCATCCAGCTCCTCCTCCTGCTCCTCCTCTTCCTCCTCTCCTCCTCTTCCTCCTCCTGCTCCTCCTCTCCTCCTCTTCCTCCTCATCCTGCTCCTCCTCTTCCTCCTCTCCTCCTCTTCCTCCTCATCCAGCTCCTCCTCCTCCACCTGCTCCTCCTCATCCAGCTCCTCCTCTCCTCCTCCTTCTGCTCCTCATCCTGCTCATCCTCCTCCTCCTCCTCCTCCATCTGCTCCTCCTCCTCTCCTCCTCCACCTGCCCCTCCTCCTGCTCCTCCACCTGCTCCTCATCCTTCTCCTCTTCCCTCTCTTGCTCCTCCTGCTCCTCGTCCTCATACTCACCTGGACCTTGATGTCAGGGTTGGTCAGTACGATGGACCTTGTGTCCATCAGGACCTGCTCTGTGCTGTAGTCCAGCAGGAGAGTGGCCAGTCGGATCAGGTTGTGCTCGGTCAGTGCAGAGCCGTACTTCGAGTAGTTCAGCTTCAGAGGAACTTTCTGCTCTGCAAAAGAACAAAAGAACACGTGGCGCAAAAGACAAGAACACGTGACGCAGGAGACAAGAACACGTGAGGCAGGAGACAAGAACACGTGACGCAGGAGACAAGAACACGTGACGCAGGAGACAAGAACACGTGACGCAGGAGACAAGAACACGTGAGGCAGGAGACAAGAACACGTGAGGCAGGAGACAAGAACACGTGACGCAGGAGACAAGAACACGTGAGGCAGGAGACAAGAACACGTGACGCAGGAGACAAGAACACGTGAGGCAGGAGACAAGAACACGTGAGGCAGGAGACAAGAACACGTGACGCAGGAGACAAGAACACGTGACGCAGGAGACAAGAACACGTGACGCAGGAGACAAGAACACGTGAGGCAGGAGACAAGAACACGTGACGCAGGAGACAAGAACACGTGACGCAGGAGACAAGAACACGTGACGCAGGAGACAAGAACACGTGACGCAGGAGACAAGAACACGTGACGCAGGAGACAAGAACACGTGACGCAGGAGACAAGAACACGTGACGCAGGAGACAAGAACACGTGACGCAGGAGACAAGAACACGTGACGCAGGAGACAAGAACACGTGACGCAGGAGACAAGAACACGTGACGCAGGAGACAAGAACACGTGAGGCAGGAGACAAGAACACGTGACGCATGAGACAAGAACACGTGACGCAGGAGACAAGAACACGTGACGCAGGAGACAAGAACACGTGACGCAGGAGACAAGAACACGTGACGCAGGAGACAAGAACACGTGACGCAGGAGACAAGAACACGTGAGGCAGGAGACAAGAACACGTGAGGCAGGAGACAAGAACACGTGACGCAGGAGACAAGAACACGTGAGGCAGGAGACAAGAACACGTGACGCAGGAGACAAGAACACGTGAGGCAGGAGACAAGAACACGTGAGGCAGGAGACAAGAACACGTGACGCAGGAGACAAGAACACGTGACGCAGGAGACAAGAACACGTGACGCAGGAGACAAGAACACGTGACGCAGGAGACAAGAACACGTGACGCAGGAGACAAGAACACGTGACGCAGGAGACAAGAACACGTGACGCAGGAGACAAGAACACGTGACGCAGGAGACAAGAACACGTGACGCAGGAGACAAGAACACGTGACGCAGGAGACAAGAACACGTGAGGCAGGAGACAAGAACACGTGACGCAGGAGACAAGAACACGTGACGCAGGAGACAAGAACACGTGACGCAGGAGACAAGAACACGTGACGCAGGAGACAAGAACACGTGAGGCAGGAGACAAGAACACGTGACGCAGGAGACAAGAACACGTGACGCAGGAGACAAGAACACGTGACGCAGGAGACAAGAACACGTGACGCAGGAGACAAGAACACGTGACGCAGGAGACATGAACACGTGAGGCAGGAGACAAGAACACGTGACGCAGGAGACAAGAACACGTGACGCAGGAGACAAGAACACGTGAGGCAGGAGACAAGAACACGTGACGCAGGAGACAAGAACACGTGACGCAGGAGACAAGAACACGTGACGCAGAAGACAAGAACACGTGACGCAGGAGACAAGAACACGTGACGCAGGAGACAAGAACACGTGACGCAGGAGACAAGAACACGTGAGGCAGGAGACAAGAACACGTGACGCAGGAGACAAGAACACGTGAGGCAGGAGACAAGAACACGTGAGGCAGGAGACAAGAACACGTGACGCAGGAGACAAGAACACGTGACGCAGGAGACAAGAACACGTGACGCAGGAGACAAGAACACGTGACGCAGGAGACAAGAACACGTGACGCAGGAGACAAGAACACGTGACGCAGGAGACAAGAACACGTGACGCAGGAGACAAGAACACGTGACGCAGGAGACAAGAACACGTGACGCAGGAGACAAGAACACGTGACGCAGGAGACAAGAACACGTGACGCAGGAGACAAGAACACGTGAGGCAGGAGACAAGAACACGTGACGCAGGAGACAAGAACACGTGACGCAGGAGACAAGAACACGTGACGCAGGAGACAAGAACACGTGAGGCAGGAGACAAGAACACGTGAGGCAGGAGACAAGAACACGTGACGCAGGAGACAAGAACACGTGAGGCAGGAGACAAGAACACGTGACGCAGGAGACAAGAACACGTGAGGCAGGAGACAAGAACACGTGACGCAGGAGACAAGAACACGTGACGCAGGAGACAAGAACACGTGACGCAGGAGACAAGAACACGTGACGCAGGAGACAAGAACACGTGACGCAGGAGACAAGAACACGTGACGCAGGAGACAAGAACACGTGACGC
Organism: Eucyclogobius newberryi; assembly: GCF_026437365.1. Taxonomy (NCBI): domain Eukaryota; kingdom Metazoa; phylum Chordata; class Actinopteri; order Gobiiformes; family Gobiidae; genus Eucyclogobius; species Eucyclogobius newberryi. The sequence continues at coordinate 229,217 of NW_027315730.1, read as the reverse complement.
AGGAGACAAGAACACGTGACGCAGGAGACAAGAACACGTGACGCAGGAGACAAGAACACGTGACGCAGGAGACAAGAACACGTGACGCAGGAGACAAGAACACGTGACGCAGGAGACAAGAACACGTGACGCAGGAGACAAGAACACGTGACGCAGGAGACAAGAACACGTGACGCAGGAGACAAGAACACGTGAGGCAGGAGACAAGAACACGTGACGCAGGAGACAAGAACACGTGACGCAGGAGACAAGAACACGTGACGCAGGAGACAAGAACACGTGACGCAGGAGACAAGAACACGTGACGCAGGAGACATGAACACGTGAGGCAGGAGACAAGAACACGTGACGCAGGAGACAAGAACACGTGAGGCAGGAGACAAGAACACGTGACGCAGGAGACAAGAACACGTGACGCAGGAGACAAGAACACGTGACGCAGAAGACAAGAACACGTGACGCAGGAGACAAGAACACGTGACGCAGGAGACAAGAACATGTGACACAGGAGACAAGAACACGTGAGGCAGGAGACAAGAACACGTGACGCAGGAGACAAGAACACGTGACGCAGGAGACAAGAACACGTGACGCAGGAGACAAGAACACGTGACGCAGGAGACAAGAACACGTGAGGCAGGAGACAAGAACACGTGACGCAGGAGACAAGAACACGTGACGCAGGAGACAAGAACACGTGACGCAGGAGACAAGAACACGTGACGCAGGAGACAAGAACACGTGACGCAGGAGACATGAACACGTGAGGCAGGAGACAAGAACACGTGACGCAGGAGACAAGAACACGTGACGCAGGAGACAAGAACACGTGAGGCAGGAGACAAGAACACGTGACGCAGGAGACAAGAACACGTGACGCAGGAGACAAGAACACGTGACGCAGGAGACAAGAACACGTGAGGCAGGAGACAAGACCACGTGACGCAGGAGACAAGAACACGTGACGCAGGAGACAAGAACACGTGACGCAGGAGACAAGAACACGTGACGCAGGAGACAAGAACACGTGAGGCAGGAGACAAGAACACGTGACGCAGGAGACAAGAACACGTGACGCAGGAGACAAGAACACGTGACGCAGGAGACAAGAACACGTGACGCAGGAGACAAGAACACGTGACGCAGGAGACAAGAACACGTGACGCAGGAGACAAGAACACGTGACGCAGGAGACAAGAACACGTGACGCATGTGACAAGAACACGTGAGGCAGGAGACAAGAACACGTGACGCAGGAGACAAGAACACGTGACGTAGAAAACAAGAAGACGTGTCACAGAAGACAAGAACATGTGACGCAGGAGACAAGAAGACGTGACGCATAAGACAAGAAGACGTGATACAGAAGACAAGAACATGTGACGTTTTCTCCCCCTGGTGCACGTTACCTCCCCCTGGTGCACGTTACCTCCCCCTGGTGCACGTTACCTCCCCCTGGTGCACGTTACCTCCCCCTGGTGGCAGTTGCAGGTTCAGCAGGTCCTTGAAGCCGCAGTTCGCTCCCAGAACTCCGGTGTAGGAGACGCCGCACGAGCTGAACACCAGACGACACATCTTCTCTGAGCTCGTCCCGTTTGTCACCAGAGCGAACACGTCGAAGTCACAGCCCTTCTTCATGTCCTGGGACCCTTTGATTGACAGCTGCAGCCCACCCTCCTGCTGCGGTCGCTTGCTGAGCTTGTTCTGATGCTCCGCCTTTTTAAACACCGCTCTTTCCTCCTCTGAGCCTGGGAAACAAGTAAAACTAATTAAAGTCTAAACCAGGACAGAACCGGACTAAGACTAGTCTAAATCAGGACTAAACTGGACTATCTGTAATGATACTGAGCGTGCCGTCCTCATTGTACTTGTTAGTCACAGTAGTAGCAGTGCTGATAGTAGTAGTACTGTAGTGGTTTACCTTCTGGATACTTGTAGAGGTGTGTGATGTCCTCCCTTTCGTCATGGCCCACTCTCTTGGTGCTGATCTTCTGTCCCACCCACGTCCTGGTCGTGACTTCAGTCCGACTGCCATCTTTTTTCATCATGTAGGTGACCACGTCTGCATTGACCTCGGCGAACACAAAGGGGGCGTCGTACTTGGACATGAGCTCTCCCTCTTTTATGGCCCGAACTGGCACCGGACCACAGCAGTACACCCCTGGACACAAGGAACCAGGTCTGAACCAGGACTGAACCGGGTCTGAACCAGGTCTGAACCAGGACTGAACCAGGACTGAACCAGGTCTGAACCGGGTCTGAACCAGGACTGAACCAGGACTGAACCAGGTCTGAACCAGGACTGAACCAGGACTGAACCAGGACTGAACCAGGTCTGAACCAGGACTGAACCGGGTCTGAACCAGGACTGAACCAGGACTGAACCAGGACTGAACCAGGTCTGAACCAGGTCTGAACCAGGACTGAACCGGGACTGAACCGGGTCTGAACCAGGACTGAACCAGGACTGAACCAGGACTGAACCAGGTCTGAACCAGGACTGAACCAGGACTGAACCAGGTCTGAACCAGGACTGAATCAGGACTGAACCAGGACTGAATCAGGACTCTTACCGTCGCTCTTCTCCTGAGGCGTCGAGTCGAACGCCTGCCACCCGTTAAACTCCGCCTTTCTCAGATCAGGGCGGGTCATCCAGCTCTCCACCCAGCAATGGTAGTTCCTAATGGCGAAACACACAGAGGATGAAGAGGAGCAGAGGATGAAGAGGAGCAGAGGATGAAGAGGAGCAGAGGATGAAGAGGAGCAGAGGATGAAGTGGGGGAGAGGGTCAGAGGAGCAGAGGATGAAGAGGGGGAGAGGGTCAGAGGAGCAGAGGATGAAGAGGATTCCCTATGGACTGCACCAGAGAATTTCGGAGTGGACTCTCTCTCCCCTCTGGTTGGTGGCGGTGACAGGTTTTCCGTCCTCGTTGACGTAGTGTTCGATCAGTAAGTTTGCGTTGGAGTCGTGAGCTGAGGTGTAGTTGGTGACCACTCTGCAGGGAATGCCCAAAGCTCTGGCCACTGCGCACAGCCAAACACGGACAATCAGATTCACACAAGCATCAATGTGGAGTAAACGTGTGCTTTTCTGTTGTCTGACCGGAGCAGGCGACCGCAGCAAACACCCAGCACTGTCCGAATTTGACCGGAGCACAATCGCTCCTGTCCCAGCGCCTCAGGATGTCCACACTGCCCGTCCAGAACATGGGGCTCTCTCCTCCAGAGTACTTGTTGTCCCACTTCCCCCACAACACGCCACTGTCGCGGTCGTTACAGTTCACCTACAAACACAGGACTCATTACAGTTCACCTACAAACACAGGACTCATTACAGTTCACCTACACTCACAGGACTCATTACAGTTCACCTACAAACACAGGACTCATTACAGTTCACCTACAAACACAGGACTCATTACAGTTCACCTACAAACACAGGACTCATTACAGTTCACCTACAAACACAGGACTCATTACAGTTCACCTACACTCACAGGACTCATTACAGTTCACCTACAAACACAAGACTCATTACAGTTCACCTACAAACACAAGACTCATTACAGTTCACCTACAAACACAGGACTCGTTACAGTTCACCTACAAACACAAGACTCATTACAGTTCACCTACAAACACAGGACTCATTACAGTTCACCTACAAACACAGGACTCATTACAGTTCACCTACAAACACAAGACTCATTACAGTTCACCTACAAACACAAGACTCATTACAGTTCACCTACACTCACAGGACTCATTACAGTTCACCTACAAACACAGGACTCATTACAGTTCACCTACACTCACAGGACTCATTACAGTTCACCTACAAACACAGGACTCGTTACAGTTCACCTACACTCACAGGACTCATTACAGTTCACCTACAAACACAGGACTCATTACAGTTCACCTACAAACACAGGACTCATTACAGTTCACCTACAAACACAGGACTCGTTACAGTTCACCTACAAACACAAGACTCATTACAGTTCACCTACACTCACAGGACTCATTACAGTTCACCTACAAACACAGGACTCATTACAGTTCACCTACACTCACAGGACTCATTACAGTTCACCTACAAACACAGGACTCATTACAGTTCACCTACAAACACAGGACTCATTACAGTTCACCTACAAACACAGGACTCATTACAGTTCACCTACACTCACAGGACTCATTACAGTTCACCTACAAACACAGGACTCATTACAGTTCACCTACAAACACAGGACTCATTACAGTTCACCTACAAACACAGGACTCATTACAGTTCACCTACAAACACAGGACACATTACAGTTCACCTACAAACACAGGACTCATTACAGTTCACCTACAAACACAGGACTCATTACAGTTCACCTACAAACACAGGACTCATTACAGTTCAACTACAAACACAGGACTCATTACAGTTCACCTACAAACATAGGACTCATTACAGTTCACCTACAAACACAGGACTCATTACAGTTCACCTACAAACACAGGACTCATTACAGTTCACCTACAAACACAGGACTCATTACAGTTCAACTACAAACACAGGACTCATTACAGTTCACCTACACTCACAGGACTCATTACAGTTCACCTACAAACACAGGACTCGTTACAGTTCACCTACAAACACAGGACTCATTACAGTTCAACTACAAACACAGGACTCATTACAGTTCACCTACAAACACAGGACTCATTACAGTTCACCTACAAACACAGGACTCATGACAGTTCACCTACAAACACAGGACTCATTACAGTTCACCTACAAACACAGGACTCATTACAGTTCACCTACACTCACAGGACTCATTACAGTTCACCTACAAACACAGGACTCGTTACAGTTCACCTACAAACACAGGACTCATTACAGTTCACCTACACTCACAGGACTCATTACAGTTCACCTACAAACACAAGACTCATTACAGTTCACCTACACTCAAAGGACTCATTACAGTTCACCTACAAACACAGGACTCATTACAGTTCACCTACAAACACAGGACTCATTACAGTTCACCTACAAACACAGGACTCATTACAGTTCACCTACAAATACAGGACTCATTACAGGTCACCTACAAACACAGGACTCATTACAGTTCACCTACAAACACAGGACTCATTACAGTTCACCTACAAACACAGGACTCATTACAGTTCACCTACAAACACAGGACTCATTACAGTTCACCTACAAACACAGGACTCATTACAGTTCACCTACAAACACAGGACTCATTACAGTTCACCTACAAACACAGGACTCATTACAGTTCACCTACACTCAAAGGACTCATTACAGTTCACCTACAAACACAGGACTCATTACAGTTCACCTACAAACACAAGACTCATTACAGTTCACCTACAAACACATATCATGATAACCCAATGTCTCACGATTATTAGTTTTTAGTTCTTAAGATTATATGTTGGCCAAAAAATCTATTACCAGAATAATCTTGACATCCCTAACCCTGCCTAAGGCCCAAAGTCACTGGGATAGGCTCCAGTCACCTGCGATATCTGGGATAGGCTCCAGTCACCTAAGGCCCAAAGTCACTGGGATAAGGCCCAAAGTCACTGGGAAAGGCTCCAGTCACTTGCGACCCCGCCTAAGGCACAAAGTCGCCTCCAGCTCCAGTCGGTAGAACAGTTGCATCTTCCAGCCTCGATCGCTCCAGTTTAACCTTCGTTTGTTCAATGCCTTTTGAAAACTTCAGACTCTTTGATAAATAGACATTACGCTGTTTAGCTCATTCTGCAGCCAGAGTTGCCCTGGGGCAGAATAACAGAGACTTTGCACTTTGTCTCCCTGTGTCTGGGATCCACCTCCAGCTCACCATCTGGAGGCGGATCCCACTGCCCCCGACAGGTTGCCCGGCGACATTGGGGTCAAATGCAGCCCTACCATGGCACTGAGCACCCGGCAGACGTAGACCGCGTTCCTCCGCCCCGAGTGGTCTTTCCCAGGGTTCCTCAGACATTTTGGGTTCATGTCGAGGATCCGAAGACACACGTCCAGGATCCCGCTCTCGAACTGTGGACAAGACACGCGACTACTTTAGGACTCGAAGCAACGGAAAACATGTGTAAGTAAATTTAGCATAAGACCACCCCAAATAAATTGTCTGTTTGCTGTAACCCGAGCCAACATGTTTCAAGTGGGTCGGACGGTAGGCAAATTCTTATTTTTTTACTTTGAAGGCAAAAAAAAGATCAAAATTTTGCCATTTTTTGACTCGGAGTGACCGCCAGGGGTCAGGCTTCAACAGTCCAGGGGTCAGGCTTCAACAGTCCAGGGGTCAGGCTTCAACAGTCCAGGGGTCAGGCTTCAACAGTCCAGGGCTCAGGCTTCAACAGTCCAGGGGTCAGGCTTCAACAGTCCAGGGGTCAGAGGCTTCAACAGTCCAGGGGTCATGGTTCAACCCGATCAGGAGACTAAATCTCACGATTTTAAGATATTTCAATCGACCTTTTGTACGCCGCTATCCTTTATTTTGGTAGCAAAGGCGAGCGGTGGGAACATGCGGGGGACACGGGCGCCGCCATGTTTGTTGTGATGACGCTGCTGGGCGTGTTTCAATCCCAGAATGCATTGCGTAAGACACCGTGATAGAGCGAGTCAAACCAACTTGTAAAACGCAATACAACGATCCTGTCGCGCGGTCTGTTTTGTTACAGACACATGTGGAGGACTGAACATGAAGACACATGTGGAGGACTGAACATGAAGACACATGTGGAGGACTGAACATGAAGACACATGTGGAGGACTGAACATGAAGACACATGTGGAGGACTGAACATGAAGACACATGTGGAGGACTGAACATGAAGACACATGTGGAGGACTGAACATGAAGACACATGTGGAGGACTGAACATGAAGACACATGTGGAGGACTGAATATGAAGACGCACATGTGTTGCGCAGTGTGTTTTCAGTCCTTTAGGATGATAGATAGGTTTACCAGCGTGATAAAAATATTCGACATGGCGGTTTATGAAAGATCGGTCGGTGAGTCGGCGAAATAATTGAAAAATAAAAGATTTTGACGTTTTTTTAACAAAATGCTGATAATTTTTTTTCAGTCGGCTAGTTTCGTACCGGGTCGGTCGGGTTACGGCAAACAGACATATTCTTTTGCTCAGCCTGACTATAACATGGTTTTTAGTTGTTTAAGACTGTTTATCGGAACTGTGGAGAATGATTTATCCATTTGCACCAAGTTATAGTCTGCTGTTTGATACGTGTTCTGTTCTCATTTTTCGCGCTCCTATCAGCAAGGCTCGTTAGTCTCTCCGGCAGGAGAACTCCCCTCGCCCATCACCCAAACTCTCCCCCTCAGTGTTTATCCAAACTCCCCCCAGCTCGACCTCCCCCGTCCGTCCCCGGAGCTGGTATCTCCTGTAGCTTGGATGCACCGGGTCACAGCGTTGCCAGGACTTACTGTATAGTCATAATAAAGATAAAAACCATGATGTCTCTGTAGTCACATCCCACAGACTGGAAAACAAAAGGACCCTAACCCTTATAATCTTGATTTTATCTTTTTTACTTAAACATGGATAAAAGGCACAGGAAATTTACTTCTAATAGAATCTGCTCCACCCAACTTTAAGTTTGAATCTGAAACAAGAGAAAACAAAAAAGGGGGCGGAGTCTGTGCTATCTTTAGAGATGAAATAATGACCCACAGGTTGTCTTTTGGGGTGTTTTCATCATTTGAGTTTGTCTCCTATAAAATGGAGCTAAAACAGTCTCATTCTCTTCATTGTTTTATACAAGCCTCTCCAGCACTGCCAAAGTTTTATTGATGATTTTACTGAGATGTTTCAGTCGTGTGCACAGACTTTGATGGTTTGGTCATTACAGGTGATTTCAATGCGCATGTTGATAATATTTGTGACAGAAACGCTAAAGAGCTTGAAGCTGTTCTTGAAACCTTCAGTCTTACTCAGCATGTGAGAGGCCCCACCCACAGCAGAGTGGCCCCACCCACAGCAGAGTGGCCCCACCTACAGCAGAGTGGCCCCACCCACAGCAGAGTGGCCCCACCCCCACCACCGGCACCTGCAGTTGTTCGGAGGAGACACATCCATGACAGAAACACTGTTTATAGAAATTTTAAACTTTGAAAATGTCTCATGTTTTAATTATTTGTTAAATGTTTTGAATTTCCTGGACACCATTACCCACATGAAGGTTAACATGGTTAAAGAATAAGCAGAATTATTATTTGGTCAGGGCACAGAAAAGGGAATGCCGCCAGGCTCAGACAAAGCTCCAGGTTCAAAAGAGATTTACAAAGAAAAATTGTTCATGTACAACTTCATTTTCTTTCATTTTTCTGAAATATTTTATCTAGCATTTCCTGTTTGCCACAGTAACAGATGAACAAATCCTTCAGCTCAGCTGCGGAAATAATTTCGAGTTTGCATTATTCTTTAATGACAAAGTTCAGAGCTCTGACAGATGAACTTTACTTTTAAATAGTATATATAGTTTTTCTGTTTTTTGAAGAACATTTGATTGTTGACTAACACGTATTAGATTAAGGATAGTCATCTTGTCCACTTTATATAGTTTAATCCATTTCTAGCATTTGAAGTACTTTTGTATGAAGTATTTGCAGTACCTGTCCAAAGGTCCAGGGCATGGAGAAGGGATATTTGGAACTGCCCATGAAGAGGAGCCCGTCCTGAGCGAGAACGTACTCAGCCAGATCCTCCTCTCTCTCCATGTACACAGCATCGCCTGAGGAAACACACAGAGATACTACTACTACTACTACTACTACTACTACTACTACTACTACTACTATTACTACTACTACTACTACTACTACTACTACTACTACTACTACTACTATTACTACTACTACTATTACTACTACTACTACTACTACTACTACTACTATTACTACTACTACTACTACTACTACTACTACTACTACTACTACTACTACTACTACTACTACTACTACTACTACTACTACTACTACTACTATTACTACTACTACTACTACTACTACTACTACTACTACTACTACTACTACTACTATTACTACTACTACTACTACTACTACTACTACTACTACTACTACTACTACTATTACTACTACTACTACTACTACTATTACTTTACTACTACTACTACTACTACTACTACTACTACT